>NC_083841.1:7341537-7411625 GCF_015708825.2 Lethenteron reissneri | reverse complement strand
TGAGTCGTTGACTGAGTGAGTGAGTGGGCGAGTGGTTATTGTGACCTTGCAAATGTGGTGGTCTAACGTGGTGTGTGTGTGTGTGAGAGGGCCTACATAGGTGCATGTTGACAGCACTTACCCCGAACAGTCTGTTAAGGCTTTACGGGGGATCTTTGTCTTTGTGGATGAGATGGAACAGTCGAGTGAGGCAGTGCAATTCCCCTGCATGGCTCTGGCCACACGCCACCCAACGTCACCCGCAGCAAAGTGGCCGCTGTGCTGGCTGAAATCCCACTGAGTCACCACTGAATTACCACTGAATTTCCACTGAATTACCACTGGTTTACCACTGCTTTAACACTGAATTACCATCGAATCACCACTAATTTACCACTGCATTACTACAGAGTCACCACTGAATTGCCACTGATTCACCACTAAATTTCCCTTTAATTGCCACTAAATTGGCACTCAACTACCACTGAATAACTACAGAGTCACCGCGTCAATCACCACCGATTCACCACTAAATGACCCCTGAGTTACCACCGAATCGCCGCCGACCGAGCGTGGCCCAGCCCAAGGGTTAACGCGAGGAGACGGGGCAGTAGCGACAGCGGCAGCGGCTTAGCCGCCGATTTTCCAGCGCCGCGCGTCGCAGCGCCACCGCTGAGATTTGATCCGCGGACATCTGCTAAGTCCCGACAGATTGAAAAATATTTTTTTTTAGCCTCTGTTTTTTTTATCGTCGTTTCCTCTGCGTCTCCCACAGAACCACCACCTCCCCCCACCACCTCCCCCCCAGCCCCACCCCCCTGCCCCCCACCTCCGCTACCTTCTCAAGCGATGACCTTATTTTCAAAAAGGGATGGAGCCGACCCGCCGTGAGGGTTCCCCGGCGGATCCTCGAGGTGCACGGAGAGGCGCCAATCCCTCCTCACCACCCTCCTCACCAACATCATCCTCCTCACCACCCTCCTCACCACCCTCCTCACCAACATCATCCTCCTCACCACCCCCTCACCACCCTCCTCACCACCCTCCTCACCACCCTCCTCACCAACATCATCCTCACCCTCACCACCCTCCTCACCATCCTCCTCACCACCCTTCTCACCAACCTCCTCACCACCCTCCTCACCACCCTCCTCACCACCCTCACCCTCCTCACCACCCTCCTCACCACCCTCACCCTCCTCACCACCCTCCTCACCACCCTCCTCACCAACATCATCCTCCTCACCAACCTCCTCACCACCCTCCTCACCACCCTCCTCACCACCCTCCTCACCACCCTCCTCACCACCCTCCTCACCACCCTCACCCTCCTCACCACCCTCCTCACCAACCTCACCCTCCTCACCACCCTCCTCACCACCCTCCTCACCACCCTCCTCACCAACCTCACCCTCCTCACCACCCTCCTCACCAACCTCACCCTCCTCACCACCCTCCTCAGCACCCTCCTCACCAACCTCACCCTCCTCACCACCCTCCTCACCACCCTCCTCACCAACCTCCTCACCAACCTCACCCTCCTCACCACCCTCCTCACCACCCTCCTCACCACCCTCCTCACCAACCTCACCCTCCTCACCACCCTCCTCACCAACCTCACCCTCCTCACCACCCTCCTCACCAACCTCACCCTCCTCACCACCCTCCTCAGCACCCTCCTCACCACCCTCCTCACCACCCTCACCCTCCTCACCACCCTCCTCACCACCCTCCTCAGCACCCTCCTCCCCACCCTCCTCACCAACCTCACCCTCCTCACCACCCTCCTCAGCACCCTCCTCACCACCCTCCTCACCACCCTCACCCTCCTCACCACCCTCCTCACCACCCTCCTCACCACCCTCCTCACCACCCTCACCCTCCTCACCACCCTCCTCACCACGCTCCTCACCACCCTCATCCTCAGCCTCCTCACCACCCTCATCCTCACCCTCCTCACCACCCTCCTCACCACCCTCATCCTCAACCTCCTCACCACCCTCATTCTCACCTTCCTCACCCTCCTCACCACCCTCATCCTCACCCTCCTCACCCCCCTCCTCACCCTCCTCCCCACTCTCATCCTCAGCCTCCTCCTCACCCTTCTCACTCTTCTCACCACCCTCTTCACCCTCCTCACCACACTTCTCACTCTCCTCACCACCCCCCTCACCAACCTCATCCTCCCCCTCCCCACCCTCCTCCCCACCCTCATCCTCAGCCTCCTCCTCACCCTCCTCACCCTCCTCACCACCCTCCTCACCCTCCTCACCAACCTCATCCTCAGCCTCCTCCTCACCCTCCTCACCACCCTCTTCATCACCCTCCTCCCTCTTCCACACTCATTCTCCCACCTCACCCGCTGTTTAGTCTTCCCCACAAAGCGTTCGCTATTTTATCGACCCCCCCCCCCCCCCCTGGAGGGATGATGGGCCGGGTCAAGCCCCACCCCGGCACTGCGCGCTCTGCATTTGCAAACCTCCCAACTCGGGAGTCGCTCTCTCTCGCACGGAGCCACCTGGACCTGTGTGTGTATTGAAGTGAATGCCGCGTGTGTACGTGTGTGTGCGTCTGTGTGTCTGTGTGTGTGTTTGTGTGTGTGTGTGTGCGTCTGTGTGCGTCTCTCTGTGTGTGTGTCTGTGTGTGTGTGTCTGTGTGTGTGTACGTGTGTGTGTGCGTCTGTGTGTGTGTGTCTGTGTGTGTGTCTGTGTGTGTGTCTGTGTGTGTGTGCGTCTGTGTGCGTCTCTCTGTGTGTGTGTCTGTGTGTGTGTGTGTGCGTCTGTGTGTGTGTGTCTGTGTGTGTGTGCGTCTGTGTGCGTCTCTCTGTGTGTGTGTCTGTGTGTGTGTCTGTGTGTGTGTCTGTGTGTGTCTGTGTGTGTGTGTGTCTGTGTGTGTGTGTGTCTGTGTGTGTGTGTGTGTCTGTGTGTGTGTCTGTGTGTGTGCGTCTGTGTGTGTGTGTATTGAAGTGAATGCGGCGTGTGTACGTGTGTGTGCGTCTGTGTGTGTCTGTGTGTGTGTGTCTGTGTGTGTGTACGTGTGTGTGTGCGTCTGTGTGTGTGTGTCTGTGTGTGTGTCTGTGTCTGTGTGAGTCTGTGTGCGTCTCTCTGTGTGAGTCTCTGTGTCTGTGTGCGTCTGTGTGTGTGTGTCTGTGTGTGTGTGCGTCTGTGTGCGTCTCTCTGTGTGTGTGTCTGTGTGTGTGTCTGTGTGTGTGTCTGTGTGTGTCTGTGTGTGTGTGTGTCTGTGTGTGTGCGTCTGTGTGTGTGTGTATTGAAGTGAATGCGGCGTGTGTACGTGTGTGTGCGTCTGTGTGTGTCTGTGTGTGTGCGTCTGTGTGTGTGTGTGTGTCTGTGTGTGTGTCTGTGTGTGTCTGTGTGTGTGTCTGTGTGTGTGTGTCTGTGTGTGTGTTTGTATTGAAGTGAATGCGGCGTGTGTACGTGTGTGTGCGTCTGTGTGTGTGTGTCTGTGTGTGTGTCTGTGTGTGTGTGTCTGTGTGTGTGCCTCTGTGTGTGCGAGTGTGTGTCTGTGTGTGTCTGTGTGTGTGCCTGTGTGTGTGTGTCTGTGTGTGTGTGTTTGTGTGTATGTGTCTCTGTGTGTGTGTCTGTGTGTGTGTCTGTGCGTGTGTGTGTCTGTGTGTGTGTCTGTGTGTGTCTGTGTGTGTCTGTGTGTGTGTATGTGCGTGTGTGTACGTGCAAGTGTGTGTGTGTCTGTGCGTGTGTGTACGTGCAAATGTGTGCGCGTGTGTATGCGCGTGTGTGTGTGTGTACGTGCGAGTATGTGTCTGTGTGTGTGTACATGCCAGTTTGTGTCTGTGTGTGTGTGGGGAGCGGTGGTGTAGTGTGTGTGTAGTGTGTGTGTAGTGTGTGTGTGGCGTGTGTCGCTATATGTGTGTGTAGTGTGTGTGTGTAGTGTGTGTGTGGTGTGTGTAGTGTGTGTGTAGTGTGAGTGTGTGTGTCGCTGTGTGTGTAGTGTGTGTGTCGCTGTGTGTGTGTGTAGCTGTGTGCGTAGCTGTGTGTGTCACTCACACTCTCACACTCACTCACACTCACGCACACTCACGCACACTCACACACACACACTCAAACACACTCACTCACACTCAGAGATGCGAGGGACGACTCATACTCACACAACACAAATCATCTGCGTTGTTTCAAGGCTTTCGCGACCAATATTATTCCAAATTAACATTGCTGCTGTTGTTGTTGCCGCTGTTGTTGCTGCTGCTGGTGTTGTTGCTGCTGCTACTGTTGTTGTTGCTGCTGCTGTTGTTGCAGCTGCTGCTGTATTCTCTATGTCAGAGTTGTGTTGACTGCGCTGGGTCAGGTGGCAGCTTTGTGTGGTTGTGGTCACTCTGTATGGTGGTTGTGGTCACTCTGTATGGTGGTTGTGGCCACTCTGTGTGGTGGTTGTGGTCACTCTGTGTGGTTGTGGTCACTCTGTGTGGTTGTGGTCACTCTGTGTGGTGGTTGTTGTGGTCACTCTGTGTGGTTGTGGTCACTGTGTGTGGTTGTGGCCACTCTGTGTGGTGGTTGTGGTCACTCTGTGTGGTTGTGGTCACTCTGTGTGGTTGTGGTCACTGTGTGTGGTTGTGGTCACTCTGTGTGGTTGTGGTCACTGTGTGTGGTTGTGGCCACTCTGTGTGGTGGTTGTGGTCACTCTGTGTGGTTGTGGTCACTATGTGTGGTTGTGGTCACTCTGTGTGTGGTTGTGGTCACTCTGTGTGTGGTTGTGGTCACTCTGTGTGGTTGTGGTCACTATGTGTGTGGTTGTGGTCACTGTGTGTGGTTGTGGTCACTCTGTGTGGTGGTTGTGGTCACTCTGTGTGGTTGTGGTCACTATGTGTGGTTGTGGTCACTCTGTGTGTGGTTGTGGTCACTCTGTGTGTGGTTGTGGTCACTCTGTGTGGTTGTGGTCACTATGTGTGTGGTTGTGGTCACTCTGTGTGGTTGTGGTCACTCTGTGTGGTGGTTGTTGTGGTCACTCTGTGTGGTTGTGGTCACTGTGTGTGGTTGTGGTCACTCTGTGTGGTTGTGGTCACTGTGTGTGGTGGTTGTGGTCACTATGTGTGGTGGTTGTGATCACTCTGTGTGGTGGTTGTGATCACTCTGTGTGGTTGTGGTCACTGTGTGTGGTGGTTGTGGTCACTCTGTGTGGTGGTTGTGATCACTCTGTGTGGTGGTTGTGATCACTCTGTGTGGTGGTTGTGGTCACTCTGTGTGGTTGTGGTCACTCTGTGTGGTGGTTGTGGCCACTCTGTGTGGTTGTGGTCACTCTGTGTGGTGGTTGTGGTCTCTCTGTGTGGTGGTTGTGGTCACTCTGTGTGGTGGTTGTGGTCACTCTGTGTGGTGGTTGTGGTCTCTCTGTGTGGTGGTTGTGGTCACTCTGTGTGGTGGTTGTGGTCACTCTGTGTGGTGGTTGTGGTCACTCTGTGTGGTGGTTGTGGTCTCTCTGTGTGGTGGTTGTGGTCACTCTGTGTGGTGGTTGTGGTCACTCTGTGTGGTGGTTGTGGTCACTCTGTGTGGTGGTTGTGGTCACTCTGTGTGGTGGTTGTGGTCACTCTGTGTGGTGGTGGTGGTCACTCTGTGTGGTGGTTGTGGTCACTCTGTGTGGTTGTGGTCACTCTGTGTGGTGGTTGTGGTCACTATGTGTGGTGGTTGTGATCACTCTGTGTGGTGGTTGTGGTCACTCTGTGTGGTGGTTGTGATCACTCTGTGTGGTGGTTGTGGTCACTCTGTGTGGTGGTTGTGGTCACTCTGTGTGGTGGTTGTGGTCACTCTGTGTGGTGGTTGTGGTCACTCTGTGTGGTTGTGGTCACTCTGTGTGGTGGTTGTGGTCACTCTGTGTGGTGGTTGTGGTCACTCTGTGTGGTGGTTGTGGTCACTCTGTGTGGTGGTTGTGGTCACTCTGTGTGGTGGTTGTGGTCACTCTGTGTGGTTGTGGTCACTCTGTGTGGTGGTTGTGATCACTCTGTGTGGTGGTTGTGATCACTCTGTGTGGTGGTTGTGATCACTCTGTGTGGTGGTTGTGGTCACTCTGTGTGGTGGTTGTGGTCACTCTGTGTGGTGGTTGTGATCACTCTGTGTGGTGGTTGTGATCACTCTGTGTGGTGGTTGTGATCACTCTGTGTGGTGGTTGTGGTCACTCTGTGTGGTTGTTGTGGTCACTCTGTGTGGTGGTTGTTGTGGTCACTCTGTGTGGTTGTTGTGGTCACTCTGTGTGGTGGTTGTGGCCACTCTGTGTGGTGGTTGTGGTCACTCTGTGTGGTGGTTGTGGCCACTCTGTGTGGTGGTTGTGGTCACTCTGTGTGGTGGTTGTGGCCACTCTGTGTGGTGGTTGTGGTCACTCTGTGTGGTTGTGGTCACTCTGTGTGGTGGTTGTGGTCACTCTGTGTGGTGGTTGTGGTCACTCTGTGTGGTGGTGGTTGTGGTCACTCTGTGTGGTGGTTGTGGTCACTCTGTGTGGTGGTTGTTGTGGTCACTCTGTGTGGTTGTTGTGGTCACTCTGTGTGGTGGTTGTGGCCACTCTGTGTGGTGGTTGTGGTCACTCTGTGTGGTTGTGGTCACTCTGTGTGGTGGTTGTGGTCACTCTGTGTGGTGGTTGTGGTCACTCTGTGTGGTGGTGGTTGTGGTCACTCTGTGTGGTGGTTGTGGTCACTCTGTGTGGTGGTGGTTGTGGTCACTCTGTGTGGTGGTTGTTGTGGCCACTCTGTGTGGTGGTGGTTGTGGTCACTCTGTGTGGTGGTGGTTGTGGTCACTCTGTGTGGTGGTTGTTGTGGTCACTCTGTGTGGTGGTGGTTGTGGTCACTCTGTGTGGTGGTGGTTGTGGTCACTCTGTGTGGTGGTGGTTGTGGTCACTCTGTGTGGTGGTGGTTGTGGTCACTGTGTGGTGGTGGTTGTGGTCACTCTGTGTGGTGGTGGTTGTGGTCACTCTGTGTGGTGGTGGTTGTGGTCACTCTGTGTGGTGGTGGTTGTGGTCACTCTGTGTGGTGGTTGTGGTCACTCTGTGTGGTGGTTGTTGTGGTCACTCTGTGTGGTGGTTGTTGTGGTCACTCTGTGTGGTGGTTGTGGTCACTCTGTGTGGTGGTTGTGGTCACTCTGTGTGGTGGTTGTTGTGGTCACTCTGTGTGGTGGTGGTTGTGGTCACTCTGTGTGGTGGTTGTGGTCACTCTGTGTGGTTGTGGTCACTCTGTGTGGTTGTAGTCACTCTGTGTGGTGGTTGTGGTCACCCTGTGTGGTGGTTGTGGTCACTGTGTGGTGGTTGTGGTATCTCTGTGTGGTGGTTGTGGTCACTCTGTGTGGTGGTTGTTGTGGTCACTTTGTGTGGTGGTTGTTGTGGTCACTCTGTGTGGTTGTTGTGGTCACTCTGTGTGGTGGTTGTTGTGGTCACTCTGTGTGGTGGTGGTTGTGGTCACTCTGTGTGGTGGTGGTTGTGGTCACTCTGTGTGGTGGTTGTGGCCACTCTGTGTGGTGGTTGTGGTCACTCTGTGTGGTGGTTGTTGTGGTCACTCTGTGTGGTGGTTGTTGTGGTCACTCTGTGTGGTGGTGGTTGTGGTCACTCTGTGTGGTGGTGGTTGTGGTCACTCTGTGTGGTGGTGGTTGTGGTCACTCTGTGTGGTGGTTGTTGTGGTCACTCTGTGTGGTGGTGGTTGTGGTTACTCTGTGTGGTGGTTGTGGTCACTCTGTGTGGTGGTGGTTGTGGTCACTCTGTGTGGTGGTTGTTGTGGTCACTCTGTGTGGTGGTGGTTGTGGTCACTCTGTGTGGTGGTTGTGGTCACTCTGTGTGGTGGTGGTTGTGGTCACTCTGTGTGGTGGTTGTGGTCACTCTGTGTGGTGGTGGTTGTGGTCACTCTGTGTGGTGGTGGTTGTGGTCACTCTGTGTGGTGGTTGTTGTGGTCACTCTGTGTGGTGGTGGTTGTGGTCACTCTGTGTGGTAGTTGTTGTGGTCACTCTGTGTGGTGGTGGTTGTGGTCACTCTGTGTGGTGGTGGTTGTGGTCACTCTGTGTGGTGGTGGTTGTGGTCACTCTGTGTGGTGGTGGTTGTGGTCACTCTGTGTGGTGGTGGTTGTGGTCACTCTGTGTGGTGGTTGTTGTGGTCACTCTGTGTGGTGGTTGTGGTCACTCTGTGTGGTGGTTGTTGTGGTCACTCTGTGTGGTGGTGGTTGTGGTCACTCTGTGTGGTGGTGGTTGTGGTCACTCTGTGTGGTGGTGGTTGTGGTCACTCTGTGTGGTGGTTGTGGTCACTCTGTGTGGTGGTTGTGGTCACTCTGTGTGGTGGTTGTTGTGGTCACTCTGTGTGGTGGTGGTTGTGGTCACTCTGTGTGGTGGTTGTGGTCACTCTGTGTGGTTGTGGTCACTCTGTGTGGTTGTAGTCACTCTGTGTGGTGGTTGTGGTCACCCTGTGTGGTGGTTGTGGTCACTGTGTGGTGGTTGTGGTATCTCTGTGTGGTGGTTGTGGTCACTCTGTGTGGTGGTTGTTGTGGTCACTTTGTGTGGTGGTTGTTGTGGTCACTCTGTGTGGTTGTTGTGGTCACTCTGTGTGGTGGTTGTTGTGGTCACTCTGTGTGGTGGTGGTTGTGGTCACTCTGTGTGGTGGTGGTTGTGGTCACTCTGTGTGGTGGTTGTGGCCACTCTGTGTGGTGGTTGTGGTCACTCTGTGTGGTGGTTGTTGTGGTCACTCTGTGTGGTGGTTGTTGTGGTCACTCTGTGTGGTGGTGGTTGTGGTCACTCTGTGTGGTGGTGGTTGTGGTCACTCTGTGTGGTGGTGGTTGTGGTCACTCTGTGTGGTGGTTGTTGTGGTCACTCTGTGTGGTGGTGGTTGTGGTTACTCTGTGTGGTGGTTGTGGTCACTCTGTGTGGTGGTGGTTGTGGTCACTCTGTGTGGTGGTTGTTGTGGTCACTCTGTGTGGTGGTGGTTGTGGTCACTCTGTGTGGTGGTTGTGGTCACTCTGTGTGGTGGTGGTTGTGGTCACTCTGTGTGGTGGTTGTGGTCACTCTGTGTGGTGGTGGTTGTGGTCACTCTGTGTGGTGGTGGTTGTGGTCACTCTGTGTGGTGGTTGTTGTGGTCACTCTGTGTGGTGGTGGTTGTGGTCACTCTGTGTGGTAGTTGTTGTGGTCACTCTGTGTGGTGGTGGTTGTGGTCACTCTGTGTGGTGGTGGTTGTGGTCACTCTGTGTGGTGGTGGTTGTGGTCACTCTGTGTGGTGGTGGTTGTGGTCACTCTGTGTGGTGGTGGTTGTGGTCACTTGTGTGGTGGTGGTTGTGGTCACTCTGTGTGGTGGTGGTTGTGGTCACTCTGTGTGGTGGTTGTTGTGGTCACTCTGTGTGGTGGTTGTGGTCACTCTGTGTGGTGGTTGTTGTGGTCACTCTGTGTGGTGGTGGTTGTGGTCACTCTGTGTGGTGGTGGTTGTGGTCACTCTGTGTGGTGGTGGTTGTGGTCACTCTGTGTGGTGGTTGTTGTGGTCACTCTGTGTGGTGGTGGTTGTGGTCACTCTGTGTGGTGGTGGTTGTGGTCACTCTGTGTGGTGGTGGTTGTGGTCACTCTGTGTGGTGGTGGTTGTGGTCACTCTGTGTGGTGGTGGTGGTTGTGGTCACTCTGTGTGGTGGTGGTTGTGGTCACTCTGTGTGGTGGTTGTTGTGGTCACTCTGTGTGGTGGTGGTTGTGGTCACTCTGTGTGGTGGTGGTTGTGGTCACTCTGTGTGGTGGTGGTGGTTGTTGACCGGCGATGCTCGCTGCTGCCGGGGGCAACCGCGTGCGTAGCCACAGGATCGCTGGGTGATGGATTTGTGTTTTTTCGATTTGCCCACGGCCACCATCGAGAATCCTCTTTGCGCTAAAAAGGAGATTTAAAAAAAAACGAGTTGGGGGTCTTCATCCGGGCGCGAGAACTTTGCGTGCGGAGAATGTAAAATATAAATAAAAATATACCCCTCTGCGCATTCCTCAAATCACTGCACTTCCTACTGCCAGCCTATTCGCTCATCCCTCCTCCTCCTCTCCTCCTAATCCCTCCTCCTCCTCATCCTCATCCCTCCTCCCCCCTCCTCCTCCCTCCGAATCCCTCCCTCCTCTCCTCATCCCTCCTCCTCCCCTCCTCCTCCCTCCTTTCTTGTTGCCCTCTTTCTTTGCTCCCTCCATCACTGCCCCCCCCCCACCGCTCTCTTCCCTCCCTCTCCTCCTTCCTTTACCCTCCCCCCTCCTCCTCACTCTCTCCACTCACTCCTCCTGCACCTTCCTCCTCCTCCCCCCTCCCTCCCTCCTCACCACCACCCCCCTCCCCCCAATGAACAATAATTGTTTTCAGATGTGAAATGCGCCGACTGTAAAGACATTGACACGCGTGCCCGAGTGAGTGGGTGAGCGGGTGGGTGAGTGAGCGGGTGGGTGAGGGGGTGAGTGAGGGGGTGAGTGAGCGGGTGAGTGAGGGGGTGAGTGAGCGGGTGAGTGGGCGGGTGAGGGGGTGAGTGGGCGGGTGAGTGGGCGGGTGAGTGGGCGGGTGGGTGACCGGGTGGGTGAGCGAGTGGGTGAGCGAGTGGGTGAGCGGGCGGGTGAGTGGGCGGGTCAGTGGGCGGGTGAGTGAGGGGGTGAGTGGGCGTGTGGGTGAGTGGGTGGGTGAATGAGGGGGTGAGTGGGCGGGTGGGTGAGCGGGTGGGTGACCGGGTGGTGACCGGGTCAGTGGATGGGTGAGTGAGCGGGTGGGTGAGGGGGTGAGTGGGCGGGTGAGTGGGCGGGTGGGTGAGGGGGTGGGTGAGGGGGTGAGTGGGCGGGTGAATGAGTGGGTGGGTGAGGGGGTGGGGGAGGGGGTGAGTGGGCGGGTGAGTGGGCGGGTGAGTGGGCGGGTGAGTGGGCGGGTGAGTGAGAGGGTGAGTGGGCGGGTAGGTGAGCGGGTGGATGAGGGGGTGAGTGGGTGGGTGAGTGAGCGGGTGGGTGACCGGATGAGTGGATGGGTGAGTGAGCGGGTGGGTGAGGGGGTGAGTGGGCGGGTGAGTGGGCGGGTGGGTGAGTGGGCGGGTGAGTGGGTGGGTGAGTGGGCGGGTGGGTGAGGGGGTGGGTGAGGGGGTGAGTGGGTGGGTGAGTGAGTGGGTGGGTGACCGGGTGGGTGACCGGGTGAGTGAGTGGCTGAGTCTGCGAGTCGGTGAGCGAGTGGGTGAGTCTGTGAGTGAGTGGATGGACGAGTTGAATGGCTAAGTCAATAAATGGGTGAATAGTTGGGTTGGTGAACGAGTTACTGAGTGAGTGAGTGGATGAGTGGATGGATAGGCGGGTGAGTGAATTGGTCCCTGAGTGAGTGGGTGGATGAGTCGATCTCCTATTTATCCCTCTTCTATCGCTACGATCTCGGTTACCGTGGTAGCAGCTTCCTCCACTTTTGGGGATTCGGTCTCTAACCGACTCTTTCGTCTCCACCACCACCACTGCAGGTCACAACAACTCACCCACCCAGCCACCCACCAACACACCCACTCTCTCCCACACTCACCTAGCCACCCACCAACCCACCCACTCTCTCCCACACTCACCCACCCATTCACCAACCCACCCACTCTCTCCCACACTCACCCACTCATTCACCAACCCACCGAACCCACTCTCTCTCCCGCGCTCACTCACCCACCCACTCATCAACCCACCCACTCACTCACTCCCACACTCACTCACCCACCCATTCACCAACCCACCCACCTACTCACTCCCACACTCACTCACCCACCCATTCACCAACCCACCCACCTACTCACTCCCACACTCACTCACCCACCCACTCATCAACCCACCCACTCACTCCCACACTCACCCACCCATTCACCAACCCACCCATCCTCTCACTACGACACTCACCCACCCATTCACACATTCACCCACCAACCAAGCCATCCACTGAGCCCACTCTCTCCCCGACACTCACCCACCCATTCACCAGCTCCCTCACATAGTATCTCGGACAAGCTTCATCGCTGCATTATTTATGGGGGGGGGGGGGCTGGATGGGGGTGGGGGGAAGGATTGTTTTCGCTTAACGCGTTTCTTCAGCTTAACGCGCCACTTTCCCCGCGTTAAACGAGGAGTCGCCCTGCCCGCGTCGCCCAACAGCAGCACCCCCACCCCCCTGTACCTGTAACGCGCTCCGCGTCCCCGCGATTAGCAACAGCGGTGGAGGGTGGAGGGTGGAGGGTGGGGGGGCCCTTCCCCCGAACCCTGCCAGCCGCGCGTAACTTGACGCAGACAGCCGAACAAATCCGTCACGCCGACTCGCGTTGTGCTCCCCATAAATCCTCATTAAGGGCCTCGCGGAGCGCCGCTCTCGACGCCGCCGCCGCCGGCCCCGCGGTGATGAACGGCCGCGTGTGGAGCACGCGCGCTACACACGCACGCGCACGTACATGCACCCACGCGCACGTACACACGCACACACACGCACGCTCACACACACACGCACGCGCATGCACACACGCACGCACGCGCACGTACATGCACCCACGCGCACGTACACACGCACGCGCACGCACGCTCACACACACACGCACGCGCACGTACACACGCACGCGCACGCACGCTCACACACACACGCACGCGCATGCACACACGCACGCTCACACACACACGCACGCCCATGCACACACGCACGCTCACACACACGCGCACGTACATGCACCCACGCACGCGCACGTACACGCGCACGGGCATGCACACACGCACACAACAACAACCGCCATTCGCCACTAAGTGGCGGTGACGTCACCACGACGCTTGTGCCAGGCCAAGTGCACCTTGAAGCCACGTGAAGTGTCGAACGCCCGCTGGCAGGAGGTCACGGGGCAGACCCAGCAGATGCCACGGGTCGACTGACCGAGATGACCGAGATGACTGGCTGATGCACCACCTGTGCCCCATACTGTACCAACTTGCTGTGCCTTAGCCACCCGGCGCTCCGCTCGTTGTTGTGAGCGTCGCTCCTCCGCCCTCCGTTGTTGTTGGAGGGCGACTGCCTCCAACTGCCCAGTAGCGTCCTTCACGAGCCTCCTCCACAGAGGCCGATCTGGACACCGCTGGTACCAGTCATCGGCAAGTCCACACGCACACACACACGCGCACGGGCACGCACACACGCGCACGCGCACACACACACACACACGCGCACGCACACACGGGGAGGCGGGGGGGGAGATGGGACAGGAGGGGGACGGAGCCTCCAGGAGCTCCCAGCGCAGGGGAACACGGATGTCGGAGCCCGCATGGCGGAGCTCACTCACTCACACGGCCTCCCAGTGGTACCAGCCGCTAAACCCACTCTGGTTACGTCCCAACGCGTGCGTTTGCCTTTGCTGCGGGGAGCGGTGGCGCAGCGGTGAGCGCGCTGCTCGACGGACCCGGCGACCCGAGTTCGATTCCCGCTCGCTTGGTTCTTGACTTTTGAGTGGATTCTGAACGAAGTCCGTGTAGACATTCACGTGCGTGCCTGTCTGTGTGTGTGTGTCTGTGTGTGTCTATCTGTGTGTGTCTGTCTGTGTGTGTGTCTGTCTGTGTGTGTGTGTCTGTGTGTGTGTGTCTGTCTGTGTGTGTGTCTGTCTGTGTGTAGCGGTTAGTAGTGTAGCGGTTAGCGCGCTGCGCTATGAACCTGGCGACCCGGGTTCGATTCCCGCTCACGGCTAACACCAGTGACGATTATCTGAACCGGTCCTGGGCCTCCCCTAGGTCGACTCAGTCTTAAATGAGTACCTGGTGCGGTGTGTAAACATAGCCACTGGGGAGACAAAGGCGGTCGGGCGTGGTGCTGGCCACCCACCCCCCCTCGTGTACCGTTCTGGCCTTCATAGGTGCTCGCTAACAGCACTTGCCCCTACAGTCTGTTAAGGCTATATGGGGGATCTTTATCTTTGTCTGTGTGTGTGTGTCTGTGTGTGTCTGTCTGTGTGTCTTTGTGTCTATCATTGTATGAGTATCGTGTGTAGAGGTAGTGTAGAGGTAGTGTAGAGGTAGTGTAGCAGGTTAGCGCTACGCTGCGCTACGAACCCGGCGACCCGAGTTCGATTCCCGCTCGTGGCCACAAACACCGGTGACGATTATTTGAACCGGTCCCTGGGCCTCCCCCTAGGTTGACTCTGCCTCAAATGAATACCTGGTGCGCTGTGTAAAACATTACCACGAGGGAGACAAAAGCGGCTGGGCGTGGTGCTGGCCGTGCCGGCCTTCATAGGTGCTGCTCGCGACCAGCACTTGCCCTTGAAGTCGGCTAAGGCTACATGGGGGATCTTTGTTTTGTCATATTTTTGTGCATGGACACAAGTGACTACACACTGGTTGGCATTGGCCCTATACATCTGTGGATTTAGAGGTGATTGTACGGGTCTCTATTTCATTCTATGGTTCTCTGTGTGACTATCGGTCACTATGTGAGGTTCTGGGTCTCTATGAGAGGCTACGGGTCTCTGTGTGAGTCTATGGGTCTCTGTGTGAGTCTATGGGTCTCTGTAGAAGTCTATGGGTATCTTTGTGAGTCTGTGGGTCTCTGTGTGAGTTTATGGATC
The DNA here is from genome assembly GCF_015708825.2 of Lethenteron reissneri. Taxonomy (NCBI): domain Eukaryota; kingdom Metazoa; phylum Chordata; class Hyperoartia; order Petromyzontiformes; family Petromyzontidae; genus Lethenteron; species Lethenteron reissneri. The sequence goes on along the minus strand of NC_083841.1, from coordinate 7,397,125 downwards.
TCTGTGTGAGTCTATGGGTCTCTGTGTGAGTCTATGGGTCTCTGTGTGAGTCTATGGGTCTCTGTGTGAGTATATGGATCTCTGTGTGAGTCTATGGGTCTCTGTGTGAGTCTATGGGTCTCTGTGTGAGTCTATGGGTCTCTGTATAAGTCTATGTGTCTCTGTGTGAGTCTGTGGGTCTCTGTGTGAGTCTGTGGGTCTCTGTGTTAGTATATGGGTCTCTGTGTGAGTCTATGGGTCTCTGTGTGAGTATATGGATCTCTGTGTGAGTCTATGGGTCTCTGTGTAAGTCTATGGGGGTCACTGTTGCGAGTCACTGGTGACCACGCTGACACCATCAACTCACGACACCTCGAGACCCGTAGACTCGCCCGCGCATCCACCGACTTACGTAGACACCCGCGTAAAAACCCGGCCGTTATGAATCGCCCCATAATCTCCCAGCCTCTCCACCGCTAAACTCGTGACAGCCTAATGGAACGTTACTCCCTCTCGTATTTACACAACAAAGATCCAAGTGCTCTCCAAATTACACACGCACGCGCGCGCATGCCAAACGGGTCTCAATTACATTAATTGGAGCAGTTTAATTACGACACCAATAAGTGCATCTGTACGGCGGGGGAAGGCGCACGCGCGCGGGATCGTGACACGGCCCACGCCGTTTACATCGGTGGTGCTGCTGCTGCTGCTTCTTCTTCTTAACCTGGTGGTGCGAGACGCCCTTTCTGGGGGTTATCGAGACATTATTGGTTGAGGGGACGACCTCTCTGACGCGGCGTTCTCCATCTCCCCGGATGACCGCTAAGTCTCGAGCGTCGGCCGTCACCGTCCCTTCACCACGTGACCGCGTGTCCTGCCCGTCCCTTCACCACGTGGCCACGTGCCCTGCCCGTCACTTCACCACGTGACCGCGTGTCCTGCCCGTCACGTCACCACGTGACCACGTGCGTGTGGCCTCCACTCCACGAGGAGCGGTGGCGCAGCGGTTAGCTCGCCGCATGACGAACCCGGCTACGAGCCGAGTTCGATTCCCGCTTACGGCCACCAACGCCAGTGACGATGATCTGAACCGATCATGGGCCTACCCGAGGTCGAATCGGCCTCAAATGAGTACCTCGTGCGATGTGTAAACATCACTACTGGGAAGACAAAGGCGGCCGGGCGTGGTGTTGGCCATCTACCCCCTAGTGTACCGTGCTGGCCTTAATAGGTGGTCACTGACAGCACTTGACCCAACGGTCTGATAAGGCTCTCTACTCCACGTACTCCTCACTCTGACACTCAGTGTAATTCCCAGCGTGCATCGCTCCCCTGTGCTTCCGTTGCCGCCACCGTAGTCTCTCCACTGCTGCGTGAAGATCAGTGCGATACGCCGTGAGCCCAGCACGTGGTTCTCTAATGCATGTGTTCCTGTTTCTGTCACTCGGTGTAATTCAAACCACGCGTCTCTCTCCCCCTCCGCCATGCCTCCCGTGCAGTCGTTCCATTCCCTTTTGTTGCTGACCCAAGTTCCTGAACCACGTGTCATAGCAGGTAGCACACACTGAGACACATCGGAATGCGTCTTGAGATTCAAGAAGAATGACGGGGTGGGGGTGGGGGGTGTGGGGGAAATCGTATTTACAAGCAGGGCAAAGTTAGAAAAACCAGTCCAGTAAGTGAGCAACCACACACATTTATTTTTACAATGTTTAAAAAAAAATGCCATTAAACGACGTCGTTGAAGTGATAAGCCGGCCACCGCCTACAGCCAATCCAACGGCGGAGTCTTCGCCCGCGTTTAATAGCGGACGTGAATCGCGTTCGCGCTCCGTCATATGAGACGGCGACATTTCGACGAGCAATTCCGCTTCGCGAGCCGTTTCGTGCCTCCGCCAAATGGGGCTCCCCGGCTTCGCAACGGCGGCCCATAAAACTACCTTCCCCCCCACCACCTCCACCTCGTCGCGCGACGCCTGTGGAAGGTTCATTGTCACGGCCACGCCGACGCAGCTGGGTACTGCTGGTGGCCCAGCAGGGACCAGCAGCACCGGCAAACCCGGACGTTCGAGCCAGTGCCGGATGATCCCAGTAGCAAAAGTAGCTACATGTGTAGTAGCTGCACGTGTAGTAGCTGCACGTGTAGCAGCTGCACGTGTAGCAGCTGCACGTGTAGCAGCTGCACGTGTAGCAGCTGCACGTGTAGCAGCTGCACGTGTAGCAGCTGCACGTGTAGCAGCTGCACGTGTAGCAGCTGCACGTGTAGCAGCTGCACGTGTAGCAGCTGCACGTGTAGCAGCTGCCTAAGTAGTAGCTGCACGTGTAGCAGCTGCGTGTGTAGCAGCTGCGTGTGTAGTAGCTACATGTGTAGTAGCTACACGTGTAATATCTGCACGTGTAGTAGCTGCACGTGTAGTAGCTACATGTGTAGCAGCTGCACGTGTAGTAGCTACTACACATGCAGCTACTACACATGTAGTAGCTGCATGTGTAGTAGCTACGGGCCCCGCACTTTCAAGGGCCCCGCGCTAAATGCTTTCAAGCTATCAATTCCGGTTCAGTGATTCTGCACTTGCTCTATTACTATAGTACTATACCGCCTTCGACTTTGATGAACGACTGGGTGTTTAAGTTGAGTGATTTGTTGTATTATCTGGCTGTATAGCAAATGAAATAATACAATTTCTTTACTACGCGAGTAAAAAAAGTGTGTTTTAATATTTACGTTTTTTTTAGTTAGAGCCCCTTTATAACAACACATGCTACAGGCCCCGCACTAGCTTCATCCGGTACTGGTTCGACTCCATCTCCTGGCGGCGGCGGGGAAGTTTAAACTACAGGGGGACGGTGGGGTTGGTGTGGTGGTAAGAAGGGTGAGTGTCGTACGTCCGTCCGTCCACTCCACCGCCTCTAGTTTGCCCGCGAGCGGCGGGCAGTGCGGTTAAAGCGTGGGCACTCGGAAACTTGCTCGCGTCCGCAGAGCTGAAGCTCAGAGCTCCACCGGTGGAGGCCTCTTCTGCCGGCAGTGGCGTGAGCGAGAAATTGCAGGGCTGCGCTTCTGAAACGTACTGGTGGTGGTGGTGGCAGTGGTCGTGTTGCTGCTGGTGGTGGCGGTGGTGGTCGTGTTGCTGCTGCTGGTGGTGGCGGTGGTCGTGTTGCTGCTGCTGGTGGTGGCGGTGGTGGTCGTGTTGCTGCTGCTGGTGGTGGCGGTGGTGGTGCGAGGGTGGGGGCGGTGGTGCAGCGGTTCGCACGCTGCGCTACAAACCCAGCTACGACCCGAGTTGGATTCCCGCTCAATGCACCGGTGACGGATTATCTCAACCGGGGCTCGGTCTTCGTGAGGTCGACTCGGCCTGAAATGAGAACCTGGTGTGGTGTGTAGTGAACATCCCCACTGGGGAGACAAAGGCGGCCGGGCGTGGAGTTGGCCTTGTGTGCTGTGTTGGCCTTCATAGCAATTAACTAACAGCACTTGCCCTAACAGTCTGTTAAAGGCTATATGGGGGGGGGGGGGGGGGGGGGGGGAACTTTGTTATTGGTGATGGTGGTGAGTTTCATGATGGTGGTGGTGATTGTAGTGATGGTAGTGATGGTGGTAGTGGTAATCCCCGTGATGATGATCGTGGTGATGGTGGTGTTATTGGTGATCATCTTTCTTTCGTGTCCGCCCACCAAATTTGTAAGTCCTTCCAGTGCTGAGCGCATTGCACCGCTGGCCGATCGCCTGCTGCAAGATCTTGCGCAGTGCCGGAGCCCGAACCTGGCCATCATGAACCCACTGAGAGACACCCAGACCCAGGGCTCGAACCCAGGGCCTCAGGTGTGCTTACTCAAATGTCTCTGACCTGTCCATCGTCAACCCACTGAGAGACACCCAGACCCAGGGCTCGAACCCAGGGCCTCAGGTGTGCTTACTCAAATGTCTCTGACCTGCCCATCATCAACCCACTGAGAGACACCCAGACCCAGGGCTCGAACCCAGGGCCTCAGGTGTGCTTACTCAAATGTCTCTGACCTGTCCATCGTCAACCCACTGAGAGACACTCAGACCCAGGGCTCGAACCCAGGGCCTCAGGTGTGCTTACTCAAATGTCTCTGACCTGCCCATCATCAACCCACTGAGAGACACCCAGACCCAGGGCTCGAACCCAGGCCCTCAGGTGTGCTTACTCAGTGTCTCTGACACGACCATTATGAACCCACAGATAGGCACGCACACCCCCCCGGGGCCTGAATCGTGGATCTCAGCGTCCCTGACCTGGCCATTATGACCCCCCCCACTTCCCTACCCTACCTCACCACCCTGCGGGCAGCAGAGCGACTGGAGGTCGTAAACAGGTCTGGCAGTGGGGGGGGGGTCGGTATCCGTGTCGAGAATGTTTGAGTGAGATCGTGAGAAGGCGGGGAGCGGAGAGAGTGAGTGAGTGCCGTGGCCTCGAGCTCAACGGAGTGGGGAGACGTCTATTTAAACTATGTGAAATATTTTACGGGCTTTAAAAAAAAAGAATGTATTCATATTTGCACCAGGTTTTGCATCTCGGACACGGCCATTATGAATCGCACGCCCATTGCCCGTGTGCTCCCATCCCGATTTAAACATCTTAACACTCAGCGGGTGCTGAATCTCGGCCACGGGCATCGTGCATCTCGTTGAGTCGCCCAGACCGAGTGCTTGAAGCCGGGATCCCAGTGGGCGCTGGCCCAGTGTCTATGACGCAGCCATTACGAAGCCCCGAGAGAGAGAGAAAGAGAGAGACCCGGACCCAGGATTTGAGCCCTAAACCCAGGATAAACTATCAACTAACTCTGTTGTTATTTTACCGTGGGACGTCCCACTGACCTACGTAACCCCCCCGTTTTCTCAGAAGCCACCACCTGGCTATCACAAATTATAGGTCAAAGAAGTGGCTTTATCATCATCAACATCGTCATCATCAACAGCGTCATCATCGTCAATAACATCATCATCATCAACAGCGTCATCATCATCGTCAACATCATCGTCGACATCGTCAACATTTAGAGCGGCAAAGGCCCCACGGCAAGCGGGCAGAGAGAGAGACAGGCAGCGCCGGTCGTGCGTGCGTGTGCCTGTGTGTGCGTGCGTGCCTGTGTGCGTGTGTGTGGGTGTGTGCCTGTGTGTGTATGGGTAAGAGCGTGTGTGTGTGCCTGTGTGTGGGTGCGTGCCTGTGTGGGTAACTGTGTGTGTGTGCGTGTGTGGGTAAGAGCGTGTGTGTGTGTGCCTGTGTGTGGGTAAGTACGTGCGTGTGACTGTGTGTGCGTGCCTGTGTGGGTAAGTGTGTGTGTGTGTGCGTGTGTGGGTAAGAGCGTGTGGTGTGTGCCTGTGTGGGTAAGTGTGTGCACGTGTGTGTGCGTGTAAGAGAGGTGGGGAGCGGTAGCGTAGTAGCGGTAAGCGCTACGCTGCGCTACGAACTCGGCGACCAGAGTTCGATTCCCGCTCACGGCCAACATCAGTGACAATTATCTGAACCGGACCTGGGCCTCCCCGAGGTCGACTCAGCCTCAAATGAGTAGCTGGTGCGGTGTTTAAACATCGCCACTGGGGGAGACAAAGGCGGCCGGGCGTGGTGCTGGCCACCCAACCCCCTCGTGTGCCGTGCCGGCCTTCATAGGTGCTGCTGCTACTCGCTTACAGCACTTGCCCAAAAACGTCTATTCAGACTCTCCGTGGGGGTGGTAGGATTTTTTTCGTCTTGTTGTGCGCGTGATTAGTGTGGGGGGGAGGAGGTCAGGGCGTAATGGGCATTGCACGGACGGGGTCGGAGGGACCCCCCCCCCCCCCCGTGGACTTATGTACAGACAGCGGCGGGAATGGACGGATGAGTTGATAGGGCAATGGGCGTGCGGAGATGGAGAGAGAGACAGACGGATGAGCAGCGGAGACGGGCAGACACATTTGGATGGAGGGGTTGGCAGACGCGTGGACGCGCGGGCAGAATGGTTACGAGTGTAGATGGATGGACAGGAGCAGGCAGCTGTAACCATGCACACACATGCACACACACGCACACAAATGTTCACACGCACGCACACACGCACCCTCACACACGCTCACACACACACGCACACACACACACGCTCACACACACGCACGCTCACACGCTCACACACACGCACGCTCACACGCACGCACGCTCACACGCACACACGCTCGCACACGCTCACACACGCACGCTCACACGCACACACGCTCGCACACGCTCACACACGCACGCTCGCACACACACACGCTCGCACACACACGCTCACACACGCACGCTCACACACACACGCTCACACACGCACGCTCACACACACACGCACGCTCACACACACACACGCACATGCTCACACACAACAACAACAACCGCCATTCGCCACTAAGTGGCGGTGACGTCACCACGACGCTTGTGCCAGGCCAAGTGCACCCCGAGGCCACGTGAAGTGTCGAACGCCCGCTGGCAGGAGGTCACGGGGCAGACCCAGGTGCCACGGGTCGACTGACCGAGATGACCGAGATGACTGGCTGATGCACCACCTGTTGCCCCTACTGTACCAACTTGTTGTGCTTTAGTCACCCGGCGCTCAGCTCGTTGTTGTGAGCGTCGCTCCTCCCCCCTCCGTTGTTGTTGGAGGGCGACTGCCTCCAACTGCCCAGTAGCGTCCTTCACGAGCCTCCTCCACAGAGGCCGATCTTGACACCGCTGGTACCAGTCATCGGCAAGTCCACTCAGCTCCACGTCCTCCTGTACCACATCACTCCATCTCTTCTCTAGCCCGTGCCGCGCCCATTTAGCCCCCTCGATCCGGCCGAACAAAAGCTGTTTAGGCATGCGGTGGCTGGGTATGCGGGCTACATGACCCAGCCAACGCAGCCTTGCCTGCCGGAGGAGCTCACCGATGGGACTTTGCCCAGATCTTTCAAGGATTTGTGAGCTCCTCACACAATACAGCTTGGTTAAACCCAGGATGGATCGTAGGCAGGCCAGCCTAAATGTTTCCAACCGGCGCACACACACGCACACGCTCACACACGCACGCTCACGCACACACACACGCTCACATATACATGCACACGCTCACACATACACACGCACACATACGCCCACGCTCACATACACATGCACACACACGCACACGCACGAACACACACACACACGCACGCACACACACGCTCACACACACGCGCGCACACATACAAGCGCACACTCCCAACAACGCACACACCCACGCACATACACACCCACGTACACACACACACACGCTCACATACACGCGCGCACACATACAAGCGCACACTCCCAACAACGCACACACAGACGCACTTACACGCACACACACGCACACACACACACACGCACGCTCACATACACATGCACACACACGCACACGCACGAACACACACGCACGCACACACACACACGCTCACACACACGCGCGCACACATACAAGCGCACACTCCCAACAACGCACACACAGACGCACTTACACACGCACACACGCACACACACACGTACACACAGGCACACACACAAGCGCACACTCCCAACAAAGCACACGCACACACGCACGCACACGCTCACACACGCACACACACAAGCGCACACTCCCAACAAAGCACACACACACGCCACGCACATCAGCGCACACGCACGCTCACACGCACGCTCACACACGCTCACACACACGCTCACACACACGCACGCTCACACACGCTCACACATACGCTCACACACACGCACGCTCACACACGCTCACACACGCTCACTCACACACACGCACAGGTATGTGCAGAGGGTGCAGCTCAAGCTATGCGAGTAAAGTGCACGCGTGTGTGTGCTGAAACAAACACAACCACTTGGGGGGGGGGGTGTGGGGAGGGAGACAAAGGCGGCCGGGCGTGGTTTCTGGTCACCCACCCCCTCGTGTGCTGTGCCAGCCTTCATAGGTGCCGCTACTCGCAAACAGCAACTTGCCCAAACAGTATGTTTAGGCTATACGGGGGATCTTTGTCTTTGTGTAAGTGGGTGTAAGTGTGAGTGTGTGTGCAGCGTTGAGGGTGTGTAAGTGTGAGTGAGCGCTGTTCGGCGTGTGCACTTGAGTGTGTGCAGTGTGTGAGTGTGTGTGTGTAAGTGTGAGTGTAAGTGTGTGTAAGTGTGAGGGTGTGTGAGTGTGTGCGGTGTGTGTGTGTAAGAGTGAGTGTGTGTGCGGTGTGTGAGTGTGTGTAAGTGGGAGTGTGTGTGTGTGGTGTGTGAGTGTGTGTAAGTGGGAGTGTGTGTGTAAGTGTGTGTAAGTGTGAGTGTGTGTGAGTGTGTGTGTGCGGTGTGTGAGTGTGTGTAAGTGTGAGTGTGTGTGCGCGGTGTGTGAGTGTGTGTAAGTGGGAGTGTGTGTGTGCGTTGTGTGAGTGTGTGTAAGTGGGAGTGTGTGTGCGCGGTGTGTGAGTGTGTATAAGTGTGTGTGTGTAAGCGTGCGTGTGTAAGTTTGTATGGCTGGGGACGAATTGAGGCTTTTTGCATTTTTCTACCAAAATTGGTTGTGTGCAAAAATGAATTGAATTTCTGGGCAGTCGAGACGTTGAACTCCTCGCCACAACCTCGTAGCTTCACCTCAATCAGCAGCAGCAGTTGCACGAGGGGGGTTCTGTATGGGACGAGACGGGGGTTCTGTATGGGATGAGAGTTCTGTATGGGATGAGGGTTCTGTATGGGATGAGGGTTCTATATGGGATGAGACGAGGGTTCTGTTATGGGATGAGGGTTCTGTATGGGATGAGAGGAGGGCTCTGTATGGGATGAGACGGGCGTTCTGTATGGGATGAGACGGGTGTTCTGTATGGGATGGGATGAGGGTTCTGTATGGGATGAGACGGGGTTCTGTATGGGATGAGGGTTTTGTATGGGATGGGAAGAGGGTTCTGTATGGGATGAGACGAGGGTTCTATATGGGATGGGAAGAGGGTTCTGTATGGGATGGGATGAGGGTTCTCTATGGGATGAGACGGGCATTCTGTATGGGATGAGATGAGGGTTCTGTATGGGATGAGGGTTCTGTATGGGATGAGATGATGGTTCTGTATGGGATTAGATGAGGGTTCTGTATGGGATGAGAAAAGGGTTCTGTATGGGATGAGGGTTCTGTATGGGATGAGGGTTCTGTATGGGATGGGAAGAGGGTTCTGTATGGGATGAGAAAAGGGTTCTGTATGGGATGAGATGAGGGTTCTGTATGGGATGAGAAAAGGGTTCTGTATGGGATGAGGGTTCTGTATGGGATGAGATGAGGGTTCTGTATGGGATGAGGGTTCTGTATGGGATGAGATGAGGGTTCTGTATGGGGTGAGGGTTCTGTATGGGATGAGATGAGGGTTCTGTATGGGATGAGGGTTCTGTATGGGATGAGATGATGGTTCTGTATGGGATGAGATGAGGGTTCTGTATGGGATAAGAAAAGGGTTCTGTATGGGATGAGGGTTCTGTATGGGATGAGGGTTCTGTATGGGATGGGAAAGGGTTATGTATGGGATGAGGGTTCTGTATGGGATGAGGGTTCTGTATGGGATGGGATGTGGGTTCTGTATGGGACGAGGGTTCTGTATGGGATGGGATGAGGGTTCTGTATGGGATGAGGGTTCTGTATGGGATGGGATGAGGGTTCTGTATGGGATGAGGGTTCTGTATGGGATGAGGGTTCTGTATGGGATGGGAAGAGGGTTCTGTATGGGATGAGACGTGAGGCAGAGGGACACGTGAATTAGGGAACACGATCGACCAATCAGGGAGGGTTTGTCGCGTCAACAAAACTTGGCCAATGTCGTTCCGAGTGCAGCACACACCGCTGTGTTGGGGAGTTTAACCCACAACAACGTTTACTATTCGAGTACGGTGACGTTTCGCCGGTAACAACAACAACAACCTACAACAACAACCTACAACAACAACCTACAACAACAACAGCAACCGGCCTCATCAGGCAACAGCCAGAATGGTCACGTGAGTGGGCCCTGGGGGTGGGGGCTGGGGCTGGGGATGGGGTGGGGGCGGGGTGGGGGCTGAGGGGGGGAGGATTTCATCCAGCAGTGGAACGACCACGGCTGATTGATGATAACGATGCTGATGAAGATGTCGATGGTGATGAAAATGCTGCTGATGATGAAAATGCTGCTGATGATGCTGCTGATTATGATGCTGATGAAAATGATGATGAAGATGCCGATGAAAATGCCGATGACGATGCTGATGAAGATGCCGATGAAGATGCCGCTGAAGATGACGATGACGTTGAAGATGCCGATGACGATGCCGATGACGATGCTGATGAAGATGCCGCTGAAGATGCCGCTGATGAAGTGAAGCCGCTTGCCGTGCAGAGAACCCGTCGGGCCACTTGGTCGCTGGGACCGCCAAAGACAAAAAAAACACACAAAAAAGTTGCATGCGGCGAGCATTCTTGTGAGGTCGTGAAGGGGTCGCGGAACGTCGCTCGGGGTCCCCCCCCCACCCCCCCTCGGGGTCACCCCGTCCCCCCCTCGTGGTCCCCCCCTCCCCCCACCCCCCTCCTCGCTGAGTGTGCCGGCGGCACCTGGGAGCTGAGAATGCCGCCCGCCTCCTCTTCGGTTTGAAAATAATTTTTTTGTTAGAACAGTTTCTTTAGAACAGTTTCTTTAGAACAGTTTCTTTAGAACAGTTAATGTAGAACAGTTTCTTTAGAACAAATGTTTTTTTACAATATATTAAAGATGAATTTAATATTTAACTAAACCGAACATTAACATTAGAGAAGAATATTGCAAAATGGTACATGTAGAGTGAGGAATAAGATGCGATAAAATATTGCAAAACGAGGAATAGAAAAGCATTTGGTAAAATCGTTTTCCTGTGCAAACAACAAATGCGAAGTAAGACGAGTAACCACAACAATCACCACGACATTGCACACATTACAACAGCACAAGACTCATATACAGAATCATAGCGAATACTTCATTAGATGCACCCCACCCCGCCACACTGATGTCCCCCACACCCCCAAGTCGTGCCAGTGTCATGGGTAGTGTCATGGGTAGTGTCATGGGTAGTGTCATGGGCAGTATCATGGGTAGTGTCAGAGGTAGTGTCAGTGTCATAGGTAGTGTCATGGGTGGTGTCATGGGTGGTGTCAGGGGTAGTGTCAGTGTCATGGGTAGTGTCATGGGTAGTGTCATGGGTGGTGTCATGGGTCGTGTCAGTGTCATGGGCAGTGTCATGGGTAGTGTCAGGGGAAGTGTCATGGGTAGTGTTAGGGGTGGTGTTAGTGTCAGGATGGTGTTTACCCCACCTGTTCCATCTGCACGGGGATCGAGTGTTGCCTCCTCGCCTGCCACGCGTGGCTCTCCTCCCACGCGTGTCCACTCATTCCAAACTGGCAAAACATTCCCAGTTACGTGGCCGCAGAGCCCCGCATCACGGCGATTATTGCACTCGTTAAAGTCCATCACCGGTGCAGCTGTCCGACAGTAATTACATTCACCCCCCCCCCCCCCGCACCCCCCCCCCCCTCGCCATTCGCAAAATGACTGAAACCAGGAATAGGTTGAACCCTTTATAGCAAATAAACGGGGAGCTGCGTTAAGATAGAGCAAAACACCAAATCGAAACCTTTTTGCCAGGCGTAAAGTACCGCACTAACCACGCACGCTAACTGTGGCGGAACACGCAAACAGACATGGCTCCGATCATCTACTGGCAATATATTTTTTTTATTATGTTTTATTTTTATTATTTTATTACTTCCCTTCTACGTGACTTTACCGAAAGAACCAAGAAGATACTGGCAATATCTTTGACACTGATTGGCCTACGCCAGAGACGGCCGCAGCCTTCTTCATGGCCTCGTCTCACCACTAGTGTCCGACCAGAGAACAGCGCCACGAGGCGACCAGCACAAGGGCAATGCCACACGCAGCAGAACATTTCTTGCTCAGCACGAAGCGTGAAGGTCCCGTAGAGGTCACGGGCCTCCAGTTGCTGTTTGGGCATCTCAGCCCCCCCGCCTGTTTGGTTGCCAGAAAGGGTAAAACCCACATCCTTGTTTGTCATCTTTTGGATGACTGTCGAAAATGGGTCCCATATAAGCATTAACTTCCCCCTATAACCATTAGGTTCCCAAATAACCGTCAGGTTCTCAAATAACCATTAGGATCCCATATAACCGTTAGGTTTCCATGTAATCATTAGGTTCCCATATAACCAATAGGTCCCCCATGTAACCATTAGGTTCCGATATAACCATTATTGTTTCCATATAACAATTATTGTTTCCATATAACCATTAGTTTCCCATAGAATCATTGTGTTGTTATGATTGCTTTTATTGTTGTGTTGTTATTATTGTGTTGTTGTTATTGTTAATGTTGTTAGTGTTGCTGTTATTGTTGGGATGTTGTTTCTTGTCGTTGTTGTGTTGCTATTGCTGTTGTTATCTTTGTTGTTGTTGTCGTGTTGTTATTGTTGTTGTGTTGCGATTGCTATTAATGTTATTGTTGTGTTGTTGCTATTGTTGTCGTGTTGTTGCTATTGTTCTTCTTGGTTCTTTCGGTAAAGTCACGTAGAAGGGAAGTAATAAAATAATAAAAATAAAACATAATAAAACAATTCTCACGACGTTTCGGCCACAACGCAAGCAGCCGTCCTCAGGTGAAAACCAGGTCCGTCGAGGCGACAGAGTCTGAATGAAACAGCACACGGGCTTAGAGCATATATATAAGCTGGGCGCATTGACAAAGGAATTTGCATATCAACAGGAATTTAGCATATTTATGGGAAATGCAGGAATGTAATTAGTACTGCATATGCATGTGCATTATGCAGGATTAACAGCATCAAAGGGAGCTGCAGTTACTGCTGCTGCAGCAGTTGCTGCTGCTGCTGCAGTTTCTGCTGCTGCTGCAGTTGCTGCTGCTGCTGCAGTTGCTGCTGCTGCTGCACTTGCTGCTGCTGCACTTGCTGCTGCTGCTGCACTTGCTGCTGCTGCTGCACTTGCTGCTGCTGCTGCACTTGCTGCTGCTGCTGCAGTTGCTGCCTTATCCATTTTAATATAACACTATGTATTATTCTACCCACCCTAATGTGTATCATACTGCTATATGTTTACTGTACAATTACGACACCATACATTACTCTGCACACTGCACCATGCCAGTGAGTGGAACGCGGTCTGAAAGTCACCATTAACGTGAACACAATCAGTTAGGATCCGAAATGGTTTATTACGTCCTTCCAATGATTGCTAAGCCAGAATCCATCTTCTCGGTTGAAATTGTCTCTGTGTTTGTATATGTGGATCGCCTCATGAACGAATCTCTCATGATAGCTATCATGAACGAATCTCTCATGATAGCTATCATGAGAGATTCGTTCATGAGGCGATCCACATATACAAACACAGAGACAATTTCAACCGAGAAGATGGATTCTGGCTTAGCAATCATTGGAAGGACGTAATAAACCATTTCGGATCTTAACTGATTGTGTTCACGTTTACGGTGACTTTCAGACCGCGTTCCACTCACTGGCATGGTGCAGTGTGCAGAGTAATGTATGGTGTCGTAATTGTACAGTAAACATATAGCAGTATGATACACATTAGGGTGGGTAGAATAATACATAGTGTTATATTAAAATGGATAAGGCAGCAACTGCAGCAGCAGCAGCAAGTGCAGCAGCAGCAGCAACTGCAGCAGCAGCAGCAACTGCAGCAGCAGCAGAAACTGCAGCAGCAGCAGCAACTGCTGCAGCAGCAGTAACTGCAGCTCCCTTTGATGCTGTTAATCCTGCATAATGCACATGCATATGCAGTACTAATTACATTCCTGCATTTTCCATAAATATGCTAAATTCCTGTTGATATGCAAATTCCTTTGTCAATGCGCCCAGCTTATATATATGCTCTAAGCCCGTGTGCTGTTTCATTCAGACTCTGTCGCCTCGACGGACCTGGTTTTCACCTGAGGACGGCTGCTTGCGTTGTGGCCGAAACGTCGTGAGAATTGTTTTATTATGTTTTATTTTTATTATTTTATTACTTCCCTTCTACGTGACTTTACCGAAAGAACCAAGAAGATGAATCCCTGCAGTCACGAAAGCTTTAAATCGAAGTTGCTATTGTTGTTGTGTTGTTGCTGTTGTTGTTGTTGTCGCACTGCACCGAGTCCCCCCCACTGCGCCACTGGTCCTTGACTCATCCGCTCTCTCCGCACGTGGTTCGAGCGCCTCAGCATGCTCATCATCCTGCTCAACTGCGTCACCCTCGGCATGTTTCAGCCCTGCGAGGACATCGACTGCTCCAGCGACCGCTGCAAGATCCTCAAGGTGGGTGGGTGGCCGGACTCGCCGCTAACCCCCAACCCTGACGGCCAGAGCCTTCCTTGCCCACAGCCTCTGAGCGATAACGGCGTGGTGGAGACACAGTGTGTGCAAAAACATCGTTAGCTGTCTGTCTCTCTCTATCTCACTCTCTCTCTGTCTCTCTGTGTGTCTCTGTGTCTCTTTCCCTCTGTCTCTCTGTCTTTCTCGCTGTCTTTGTGTGTGTGTGTCTCTTTCACTGTCTCACTCTGTCTCTCCCTCTCTCTGTCTCTCTCCCTCTGTCTCTCTGACTCTTTCTCTGCCTGTCTCTCTGTGTCTCACTCTCTCTCTCTCTCTCTGTCTCTCTCTCTCTCTCTGTCTCTATGTGTGTGTGTCTCTCTCTCTCCCTCTGTCACTCTCTCTGTCTCACTCTGTCTGACTCACTCTCTCTCTTGCTCTATCTCTCACTCTGTCTCTCGCTCTCACTGTCTCTCTGTCTCCCTCTGCTCTCTCTCTCTAACTCTCCCCCCACCCTACTGGTCATCCTGTGAAAAAGAGTGTCTCGGCCTCGCTGTGCGCTGCGTTGCATTCAATAAACTTGCAGAGCCAGGGTGAACATCCGACTCCGGCATATTTAATGAATAGAACGAGGTAAAACTGATGGAAAAACACAGCACAAAATACAGCATCTGTTACTACTTGCAATATCGATACAATGAACGAACACAAGGAGCATCATAACATTATCTTAGATAACATGAATCTCAACAATAGGTCCTCGATGGACCAGGCACCTACATTAGCACTGAATAGCGATACAACAAGAGAATAAGGTACTGTGTTAAATAGGTCGCTTTGTGTAATCACCATACTGCAGCCTCAATGTACAGCGCTGCATATAACACTGAACTGTGGATGAGATACTTCTTCATCCTCAAGATCGCATTCAAGTTACATGGGCACAAGGAGTGGCTCGACTTAACCAACTACAAATAACTGTCACAATAATGCCAGTTCTTTGGGTCTTTCGGTTAAAGTCACATAGATAGGTTCAAAGAAAATAACAAAAATAACAAAAAAATACTTTTTTTGTTTTTTTCAGTCTGATGACGACCGCTTGTGTTGCGATCGAAACGCTGTAGTTTTTTGTTACGTAACTTTACCAAAAGACCCAAAGAATATGAATTCCTGCAGTCACGAAAGCTTTAAGTCAATAATGCCAGTGGCAGGCTTCGTTGTTAACTAGGCCCCATATTTATCGTAACAATTTAACAGCATTATAAAGGCATTTCCAGCATTATAACGGCAATCCTAACATTATAACGGCATTCCCAGTAGTATAACAACATCAACGAACTTAGAGACAATGCTTCTTAAAGTCCCACAATGAACAGATGCATCCGTCTTCACTGAGAAGCTAATTGTGCCTCCATTTTGTACTCTGTGCAATGGCTGACACCCCTTCCTCGTGACTCCCTCCCCCCTCTCACCAGAGGTTCGATGACTTCATCTTCGCCTTCTTCGCGGTGGAGATGGTCATCAAGATGCTGGCGCTCGGCGTGTTCGGGAAGCAGTGCTACCTAGGCGATACGTGGAACCGCCTCGACCTCTTCATCGTCGTAGCCGGGTGAGTGGCCTTGCCCGGCTAGGCCCCGCGGGTCCATCGTGGTCGTGTCGGAGACGTTGTGAATCCTGGGATCACAGTGGTGATACTGGAGACGCTGTGAATGCTGAGATCACAGTGGTGATACTGGAACCACTGTGAATGCTGAGATCACAGTGGTGATACTGGAGACGCTTTGAATGTTGGGATCACAGTGGTGATACTGGAGATGCTGTGAATGTTGGGATCACAGTGGTGATACTGGAGACACTGAATCTTGGGATCACAGTGGTGATACTGGAGACACTGTGAATATTGGGATCACAGGGGTGATACTGGAGAGACTGTGAATCTTGGGATCACAGTGGTGATACTGGAGACGCTGTGAATCTTGGGATCACAGTGGTGATACTGGAGATGCTGTGAATGTTGGGATCACAGTGGTGATACTGGAGACGCTGTGAATATTGGGATCACAGTGGTGATACTGGAGACGCTGTGAATGTTGGGATCACAGTGGTGATACTAGAGACACTGTGGATCTTGGGATCACAGTGGTGATACTGGAGACACTGAATCTTGGGATCACAGTGGTGATACTGGAGACGCTGTGAATGCTGGGATCACAGTGGTGATTCTGGAGACGCTGTGAATCTTGGGATCACAGTGGTGATACTAGAGACGCTGTGAATGTTGGGATCACAGTGGTGCTTCTGGAGACGCTGTGAATGTTGGGATCACAGTGGTGATACTGGAGACACTGAATCTTGGGATCACAGTGGTGATACTGGAGATGCTGTGAATGTTGGGATCACAGTGGTGATACTGGAGATGCTGTGAATGTTGGGATCACAGTGGTGATACTGGAGACGCTGTGGATGCTGAGATCACAGTGGTGATACTGGAGACGCTGTGAATGTTGGGATCACAGTGGTGATACTGGAGACGTTGTGAATGCTGAGATCACAGTGGTGATACTGGAGATGCTGTGAATG
The DNA here is from genome assembly GCF_015708825.2 of Lethenteron reissneri. Lineage (NCBI taxonomy): Eukaryota > Metazoa > Chordata > Hyperoartia > Petromyzontiformes > Petromyzontidae > Lethenteron > Lethenteron reissneri. Next base: position 7,380,227 of record NC_083841.1, on the reverse strand, counting down.
TTGGGATCACAGTGGTGATACTGGAGACACTGTGAATGCTGAGATCACAGTGGTGATACTGGAGACGCTGTGAATGTTGGGATCACAGTGGTGATACTGGAGATGCTGTGAATGTTGGGATCACAGTGGTGATACTGGAGATGCTGTGAATGTTGGGATCACAGTGGTGATACTGGAGACACTGAATCTTGGGATCACAGTGGTGATACTGGAGACGCTGTGAATGTTGGGATCACAGTGGTGATACTGGAGACGCTGTGAATGTTGGGATCACAGTGGTGATACTGGAGACGCTGTGAATGTTGGGATCACAGTGGTGATACTGGAGAGACTGAATACTGGGATCACAGTGGTGATACTGGAGAGTGTGAATCTTGGGATCACAGTGGTGATACTGGAGAGTGTGAATGTTGGGATCACAGTGGTGATACTGGAGACGCTGTGAATGTTGGGATCACAGTGGTGATACTGGAGACACTGAATACTGGGATCACAGTGGTGATACTGGAGAGTGTGAATCTTGGGATCACAGTGGTGATACTGGAGACGCTGTGAATATTGGGATCACAGTGGTGATACTGGAGACGCTGTGAATGTTGGGATCACAGTGGTGATACTAGAGACACTGTGGATCTTGGGATCACAGTGGTGATACTGGAGACACTGAATCTTGGGATCACAGTGGTGATACTGGAGACGCTGTGAATGCTGGGATCACAGTGGTGATTCTGGAGACGCTGTGAATCTTGGGATCACAGTGGTGATACTAGAGACGCTGTGAATGTTGGGATCACAGTGGTGATTCTGGAGACGCTGTGAATGTTGGGATCACAGTGGTGATACTGGAGACACTGAATCTTGGGATCACAGTGGTGATACTGGAGATGCTGTGAATGTTGGGATCACAGTGGTGATACTGGAGATGCTGTGAATGTTGGGATCACAGTGGTGATACTGGAGACGCTGTGGATGCTGAGATCACAGTGGTGATACTGGAGACGCTGTGAATGTTGGGATCACAGTGGTGATACTGGAGACGCTGTGAATGCTGAGATCACAGTGGTGATACTGGAGATGCTGTGAATGTTGGGATCACAGTGGTGATACTGGAGACACTGTGAATGCTGAGATCACAGTGGTGATACTGGAGACGCTGTGAATGTTGGGATCACAGTGGTGATACTGGAGATGCTGTGAATGTTGGGATCACAGTGGTGATACTGGAGATGCTGTGAATGTTGGGATCACAGTGGTGATACTGGAGACACTGAATCTTGGGATCACAGTGGTGATACTGGAGACGCTGTGAATGTTGGGATCACAGTGGTGATACTGGAGACGCTGTGAATGTTGGGATCACAGTGGTGATACTGGAGAGACTGAATACTGGGATCACAGTGGTGATACTGGAGAGTGTGAATCTTGGGATCACAGTGGTGATACTGGAGAGTGTGAATGTTGGGATCACAGTGGTGATACTGGAGACGCTGTGAATGTTGGGATCACAGTGGTGATACTGGAGACACTGAATACTGGGATCACAGTGGTGATACTGGAGAGTGTGAATCTTGGGATCACAGTGGTGATACTGGAGAGTGTGAATGTTGGGATCACAGTGGTGATACTGGAGACGCTGTGAATGTTGGGATCACAGTGGTGATACTGGAGAGACTGAATACTGGGATCACAGTGGTGATACTGGAGAGTGTGAATCTTGGGATCACAGTGGTGATACTGGAGAGTGTGAATGTTGGGATCACAGTGGTGATACTGGAGAGTGTGAATGTTGGGATCACAGTGGTGATACTGGAGAGTGTGAATCTTGGGATCACAGTGGTGATACTGGAGAGTGTGAATCTTGGGATCACAGTGGTGATACTGGAGACGCTGTGAATCTTGGGATCACAGTGGTGATACTGGAGAGTGTGAATGTTGGGATCACAGTGGTGATACTGGAGACGCAGTGAATGTTGGGATCACAGTGGTGATACTGGAGACACTGAATACTGGGATCACAGTGGTGATACTGGAGAGTGTGAATCTTGGGATCACAGTGGTGATACTGGAGAGTGTGAATGTTGGGATCACAGTGGTGATACTGGAGACGCTGTGAATCTTGGGATCACAGTGGTGATACTGGAGATGCTGTGAATCTTGGGATCACAGTGGTGATACTGGAGACGCTGTGAATGCTGAGATCACAGTGGTGATACTGGAGATGCTGTGAATGTTGGGATCACAGTGGTGATACTGGAGACACTGTGAATGCTGAGATCACAGTGGTGATACTGGAGACGCTGTGAATGTTGGGATCACAGTGGTGAAACTGGAGATGCTGTGAATGTTGGGATCACAGTGGTGATACTGGAGACGCTGTGAATGTTGGGATCACAGTGGTGATACTGGAGACACTGAATCTTGGGATCACAGTGGTGATACTGGAGACGCTGTGAATGTTGGGATCACAGTGGTGATACTGGAGACGCTGTGAATGTTGGGATCACAGTGGTGATACTGGAGACGCTGTGAATGTTGGGATCACAGTGGTGATACTGGAGACGCTGTGGATCCTGGGATCACAGTGGTGATACTGGAGACGCTGTGAATCTTGGGATCACAGTGGTGATACTGGAGACACTGTGAATCCTGGGATCACGATGGCGATCGATTCCTCTCGACGGGCTTTACACGATGCGCTAATCAAAGTTTAAAAGTTTTGTTTCTGACTACGGCAATGTTGGCTCGGTGAAGACCGAGAGAGGATCGATTTCTGGTGGGTCGCTGCGTTTTTTTTCTTCCATTAATTACGATTTCGACTTCCGTTTATTCGGGATCCCGGGGGTCCCGCCGTGAGGTTCAAGTCTTGCCCCCCCCAACCCACGGCAGACCGGAGCAGGCTACAACGTGGTGCGTGGACCTTTGTCTTTGCGCGCGCGCGCAGGATGTTGGAGTACTCCCTGGACATGCAGAACGTGAGCCTGTCCGCGATCCGGACGGTGCGTGTGCTCAGGCCGCTACGCGCCATCAACCGCGTCCCCAGTGAGTAGCAACAACACACACGCACACCCACACACACACCCCGCACACATACACACACACCACGCACACACACACACCCCGCACACACACATACCCCGCACACACACACATACACCCCGCACACACACAGACCCTGCACACACACACACACACCCCGCACACATACACACCACGCACACATACACACACACCACGCACACACACATACCCCGCACACCCACACACACACCCCGCACACATACACACACACCACGCACACACACACCACGCACACACACATACCCCGCACACCCACACACAGACCCTGCACACACACACCACGCACACACACATACCCCGCACACCCACACACACACCCCGTACACATACACACACACCACGCACACACACACCACGCACACACACACCACGCACACACACACATACACCCCGCACACACACACCCCCCCACACCCACACACACCACGCACACACACATACCCCGCACACCCACACACACACCCCGTACACATACACACACACCACGCACACACACACACACACCCCGCACACACACAGACCCTGCACTCACACACCACGCACACACACATACCCCGCACACCCACACACACACCCCGTACACATACACACACACCACGCACACACACATACCCTGCACATACACACATACACCCCGCACACACACACCCCCCCACACCCACACACACCACGCACACACACATACCCCGCACACCCACACACACACCCCGCACACACACATACCCCCACACCCACACACACCACGCACACACACATACCCCGCACACACACACATACACCCCTTACACACACAGACCCTGCACACACACACACCCTGCACACACACACACACACCACACACAACACACACACTCCACACACACCCCTTACACACACACACACCCTACACACACACACACCCTACACACACACCCCACACACACACCCCGCACACACACCACACACACACCACACACACACACCCCGCACACACACCACAAACACACCACACACACACACCCCGCACACACACCCCGCACACACACCCCCCCCACACCCACACACACCACGCACACACACATACCCCGCACACACACACACCACACACACCACAAACACACCACACACACCCCCCGCACACACCCCGCACACATACACACCACACACACCACACACACCCCACACACACACACACGGCACACACACACCCCGCAGACACCGCGTGTGTGAGTGTGTGTACGTGTGTGAGTGTGTACGTGTGTGAGTGTGTCTGTGTGTGTGTACGTGTGTGTGTGTGTACGTGTGTGAGTGTGTGTACGTGTGTGTGTATGTGTGTGAGTGTGTGTGTGTACGTGTGTGAGTGTGTCTGTGTGTGTACGTGGGTGTGTGTATGTGTGTGAGTGTGTGTGTGTACGTGTGTGAGTGTGTGTACGTGTGTGAGTGTGTGTGTGTACGTGTGTGAGTGTGTCTGTGTGTGTGTACGTGTGTGAGTGTGTGAGTGTGTACGTGTGTGTACGTGTGTGAGTGTGTCTGTGTGTGTGTACGTGTGTGAGTGTGTACGTGTGTACGTGTGTACGTGTGTGTACGTGTGTGAGTGTGTCTGTGTGTGTGTACGTGTGTGAGTGTGTACGTGTGTGAGTGTGTCTGTGTGTCTGTACGTGTGTGAGTGTGTGTACGTGTGTGTGTGCAGGGGAGCGGTGGTGCAGCGGTTAGCACGCTGCGGCACGAACCCGGCTACCCGAGTTCGATTCCCGCTTACGGCCAACACCAGTGACGATTATATCTGAACCGGTTCTGGGCCTCCCCTAGGTCGACTAGGGGAGGCCCAGAATGAGCACCTGGTACGGTGTGTAAACATCGCTACTGGGGGAGACAAAGGCGGCCGGGCGTGATGCTGGCCACCCCCCTCCTCGTGTGTCGTGCCCGCCTTCATAGGCGCTGCTACTCGTTCACAGAACTTGCCCCGACAATCTGTTGTACTGTGTGTATGTTGAACTTCTTTCGTACCGTACGTAGCCAACCGTGCTAGTCGCAGGTGCGGGGAAGGACAACAAACTAAACACAAAATGCAGTTATAAATAAGTGAGTTATCAACCCAGGTGATGATTTAAAAGTGCAAAGCTCCAGCGGCTTTCGAATATTGGAAGGAAGAGCGTTCCAGACGGCCTCGCAGAAGGGCGTCTGACAGCGCTGCGGGATGCGGTGACCACCGTTTTTGTTCAATGACGAGCCGAAAGTTCAATGGCCGGCCAATAGTTCGATGGCCGGTCAAAAGTTCGATAGCCGGCCAAGAGTTCGGTGGCTGGTCAAAGATTAAATGGCCGGTCAAAGGTTCGATGGCCGGTCAAAAGTTTGATGGCCGGTCAAAAGTTCGGTGGTCGGTCAAAGGTTTAATGGCCGGCCAAAAATTCGATGGCCGGCACAAAAGTTTGGTGGCTAGCCAAAGGTTCGATGGCTAACCAAAAGGCCACGCGGGGCGACCGTTGTCTTGCCTGTGCAGGCATGCGCATCCTGGTGACGCTGCTGCTCGACACGCTGCCCATGCTGGGCAACGTGCTGCTCCTCTGCTTCTTCGTCTTCTTCATCTTCGGCATCATCGGCGTGCAGCTGTGGGCCGGCCTGCTGCGCAACCGCTGCTTCCTGGCCAACAACTTCACCGAGTGAGCCAACGCGCACGCGGCGGCAGCGGTGGCAAACGACGACGACGCACGACAACCAACAGCAAACAACCACAACAAACGACAAACAACCACAGCAACAAACAACCACAACAACAAACAACCACAGCAACAAACAACCACAGCAACAAACAACCACAGCAACAAACAACCACAACAACAAACAACCACAACAACAAACAACCACAGCAACAAACAACCACAGCAACAAACAAACAACCACAGCAACAAACAACCACAGCAACACACAAACAACCACAGCAACAAACAACCACAGCAACAAACAACCACAGCAACACACAAATAACCACAGCAACAAAAACAACAACAGTCCCAGACCTCACCACGGCAACACCCCACAGTAGACCCTCAGTAACATTGCCCAGGACCAGTTTAAATATTCGCTACAGTTTATTGTCCATGAGTGGGAAATTTCACTTGGAGTCGGTGGGTTTGTAGGCTCGTGTGCTAACTACTGCGCCACCGCTCCTCCCCCCCCCCGAAGAAGAAGACAACAAAGACAAAGATTCCCCGTGTAACCTGCAGATATTGTTGGGGCAATTGCTGTTAGGGAGCAGCGCCTATGAAGGCCGGCACGGCACACGAGGGGGTGGGTGGCCAGCACCACGCCCGGCCGCCTTTGTCTCCCCCAGTGGCGATGTTTACACACCGCACCAGGTACTCACAACAACAACCGCCATTCGCCACTAAGTGACGTCACCACGACGCTTGTGCCAGGCTATGTGCACCTTGAGGCCATGTGAAGTGTCGAACGACCGCTGGCAGGAGGTCACGGGGCAGACCCAGGTGCCACGGGTCGACTGACTGAGACGAGTGGCTGATGCACCACCTGTGCCAACTTGCTGTGCTTTAGCCACCCGGCGCTCCGCTCGTTGTTGTAAGCATCACTCCTCCGCCCTCTACAGTTACGCATACACACGCGCACGTGCATAGACAACAACATCCGCCGTTCGCCACTTGATAGCGATGACATCACCTCACAGCGCTTGTGCCAGGCTAGGTGCACTTTGAGGCCGTCGCGCGAAAGTGTGGAAGGCTCGCTGTTGGCAGGAGAAAGGTCACTGGATGGACCCAGGTGTACGGATTGACTGATATGCCAGGCTAGGCACAGGAGGTCACGTGACAGACCCTGGTGTTATGGATTGACTGATTGATATGCCAGGCCAGGTGCAGGAGGTCACGATTCGGGTGTTATGGATTGACTGATTGAGCTGATTTACCACCTGTGCCCTCCCCCTCTGTGGCAGCTTGCCGTGTTTTTAGCCAGGTGGCTAAGATGTCCTTCACGAGGCTCCCCCACGGCACGCAAATACAATCGCTCCTCTCGTATGGCCATTAACAGACTGTTGTGGCGAGCGCTGTTAGCAAGCACCTGTGAAGGCCGGCACGGCACACGAGGGGGTGGGTGGCCAACACCACGCCCGGCCGCCTTTGTCTCCCCTTAGTGGCGATGTTTGACACGTGTTTTACACATCGCACCAGGTACTCATTTGTGGCTGAGCCGACCTAGGGGAGGCCCAGGACCGGTTCAGATAATCGTCAAACATGCACACAAACACATACAGACGCACATACACATACACACGTTTTCGTTTTTGATCCTCACTCCTTGGATGTCCCCCAGATTCCACGGACACTTCATTTTTTTTGAAGTGACATCACAACCCCAGAGAATTGTCACATCTAACGAGATGTTTTATTTAATACATTTTTCACACACGCCCACACACGCGTGTGTGTGTGTGTACCGGGCGTGTAGCAGGGAGCGTGCAAATTGATTTTTGTCACTCCAGCGGCAGGGCACCTTAATTTATTTATTTATCCACCCTCTTCCCGCTCCTCCTGGCCGCCTCCCTCCTCCTTCTCCTGCTCCACGCGCCGCATGCGCTCGCGGATACAAAAAACACACACATGCGCACAACAACGTGAGAAACATCGAGCGCGCTCCGTGATATTGGGCGAGCGGAGGTGTCCCGTTTGCCCTACGTCTGCGACGCACGGTGCCAACCCCGCCGTCGACTAGGGGAGGTTCCTTCTTGTCGCAGCCGCTGCATTTGTGCAGGAGAACGCCTCCTCTTAGCGATGGTAAATCGGTGCCCCTATGCCCGGTCGTCGAGTTCATGAACGGACTTCGCCGATTGGCCAAGGCCCCGGTCAGAACGCTTTGGGACACGCCGATTGGTCGAAATTGTAGGTCGCGTACCCGTCATGAACAGGGGAACGGTCGTTAAGCGAACCGCATTGGGCTCTAAGGAGGCACTACTCTACTATAGACTAGACTACTATACACTACACTATACACTACTCTACTATACACTACACTATACACTACATACTGGGCTCTATGGAGGCCCGTAATTAATTGATTAGTCGGTAATAGGGGTGGTCGTTAAGAGGGGTTCTACTCTACGCTACCATACACTACACTAAACACTACTATACTATACACTACATACTGGCCTCTATGAAGGCCCATCGTTAAGCGATTAGTCGTTAGCAGGGATGCTCGTTAAGCGCGCTTAAACTGTACAGATGTCCAGTAGGGGCACAGGGGTCAGAAAGTTCAGAATCTGAATATTTATTTAGACTGCAGGAGGAATCCGACGAGCTATGAAGCTCTTCTCAACAAACGTCCAGTCGGGGCACGGAGTGAGAACGCTACATGAACAAACAGTTACAAAAACATGATAGGAGTGGAAAGTACAAAAAAGCTAAAACTAAACCATCCCCATCCTACCAGACAAAGCACACTGAGGTATTAACTTATTATTCTGAGTGACCTGGCCACGAATGACAGCTCAACAAAGTGGCCCATCATTTGGACATTTGTAGCAGCCAATATAATCAAAATAATATTCACGCATGTTTCTAACCGTGGAGGGATAAGCAATCCAAATCACACGATAGGAGTGCAAAGTATAGGAATGGTAAATTAAGCAAATTGCACCCCCCAAAAAAAACTATTTTTATTTTACAAGGGGAAGCTCACCGAGGCGCATCAGCTTCTTTGTCAGAAGCAACCCGGTCATCACAAATGATATCCCAACGAAGTGGCGCATCATGCGGAAACTTATAGCGTCCAAATAAGCAAAGTAATCTAAACGCAAGTGTTAAGTTGCGTACGGGCAAGCACTCGTTTAAAGAGCCCGTCCCTGTCACGTGACGTATGCCACCCTCTTCCGGGTGGAGCGACAACACGAGCAAATTGTTCAGGTGGTGATTGATGCAAGCGCCGACTCCGGCATAAATGATCTCCTTGGGTCGCTTCTCGGGGAAGAGAACGAAACGAAACAAACCCGGTTAGTTGCCTACAAGTCCAAGATGGCCGCCTTTTTTTTGGTCACGAAATGTTCATTTCGTATACCTTTTGAGCAGAAACTTTTTAAGTTTCAGTGATCCCAGAGTCTATATGTATGCTTGTGATCCGTTTTTATAAATCAGCCTAAACAAAACCCATGCACATGATTCTTAAACAATAAACAAAATCCAAGATGGCCTCCATTTCATTCCAAGAATATTTTATTTTCCATTGCACGTCAAAAGAGTCATCCATGTCGCTGTGTTTACACCAGTACCTATGCACCAGGATCTATACACCAATAACTATACACCAGTATCTATACACCAATATCTATACACCAGTATCTATACACCAATATCTATACACCAATATCTATACACCAGTGTGGCTTATAAAACCAGGTTAACCACAACAAACTCAATTACCCACGAGCCCTCACTTTGTGTCTCTGCACCAGGAGAGCTGGGTGCAGCTTAGACCCAAGCTTAGGCCCAAAGTTTAACCGGTGCGGCAAAGGTTGTGCACAGCAAGCGGCTGCCATCTTCCCTGCATCTCTCTGTCAGTCTCGCGTCGCCGTGGAGACGTGGATGTGAGTGATCGCAATCGCAGCGCCTGGCAACTGCACCGCACGCAACTGCGGTTGCATTGCGAATGCCGTTGCGAGGCGCATTGCCCTATCACTCTCCCTATCTCGCATCGACATCTCTCCCGCTCTCTACATATTTACATATCCCTGGTCTCCAGCTCCCCCACTCTCTCTCCATCTCTCTCTCGCTCGATCTCTCCCCCTCTCTCTATTTGCACTCCTATCGTGTTCTTGTATTGTGTTTGTTCTTGTAACGTTCTGACCCCATGCCCCGACTGGGCATCTGTGGAAAACGAGCTTCACAGCTCGTCGGATTCCTCTTCTAGTATAAATAAACATTCTGAATCTGATTCTTTCTCTATTTTGTCTCTCTCCATCTCCCTTTCCCTCCCTCCCATCCCTCCCATCCCACCCTCCCACCTACCTCCTTCCCATCCCATTCATCCCTCCCAACGTCTATCTCCCAACCATCCCTCCCATCCCTCCCATGCCTCCCACCCTCCCTGCCTACCTCCATTCCGTCCCCTCCCATTCCTCCCCTGTGCTCCCAGGATGTTCAACATGACCTACGACCCGTACTTCATCCCGGACGACGGGGACGAGTCGCCCTTCCTCTGCTCCCTCAACTCCGACAACGGCATGCAGCGCTGCGCCGACATCGAGCCGAGCCTCTCCCCGGACGGCGCCGTCTGCTCGCTGCCGGCGCTCCTCTTCCTACAGCAGCAGCAACGCGACGGGGAAGCGGCTGGGGCAGTGGCCGCGATGGAGCAAGGCGGACAGCGGCATCACAACCACCACCACCACCACCACCCGCCGCACCACGGCCACTTCCACAACTACGACGGCGGAGGGGCGGACGGGATGCAGGAGGCGTTTCGGGACCTGCCGCGCAGCAACAGCTGCGTCAACTGGAACCAGTTCTATTCACGGTGCGGCCCCGCGCAGCGGAACCCCTTCCGCGGGGCCATCAACTTCGACAACATCGGATACGCCTGGATCGCCATCTTCCAGGTGTGACGAATGGCGGAGGCGGGGGTGAGGCAGAGAGCGCATCTCAGGGTCTTGAGACTCGGCTCCAGGAGACCGGGTCTCAGTGTCTTGAGACACGGCTCCAGGAGACCGGGTCTCAGTGTCTTGAGATACGGCTCCAGGAGACCGGGTCGACTGCCAGATGCACCAACTGCGCTCCCCCACTGTACCAACTTGCTGTTTAAGCCACCCAGTGCTTCGCTCGTTGTTGTGAGCGTCGCTCCTTTGTCCTCCATTGTTTTCGGAGGGTGACTGCCTTTAACTCAACCCAGCAGCGTCCTTCACGAGTCTCCTCCACAGATGCCAATCTTGACACCGCTGATTTCAGTCATCAGCCAGTTCAGCTCCACATCCTTCTGTACTGCATGGGCCCATCTCTATCCCCTACCATGCCCATGTAGTCCCCTCGATCCGGCCAAACAGAAGCTGCTTGGGCATGCAGTGGCCTGGTCTCATGCAGGGCTGCATGACCCAGCCGACGCAGTATCGCCTGCCAGAGGTGCTCATTGATGATTGGACTGTGTCCAGATTATGATCCTAAACTGTGTCCAGGATCATAATGCACATTCACGCATGCAAAAGACAAAGACACAGGGCACGCAGATACTCACGCATTCACACACCCCGCTGGTGCATTCCCAGGCTAAAGACACAAGCACGTGCGAGTGTGTGTGTACGTGTTTGCGTGTACGTATGTGTGCGTGCGTGAGCGACGGAGCAGTGATTAGTGCGCTGTGCTATTAATCCGGTGAACTGGGTAGGATTCCCGCCCACGGCCAACACCGGTGACGATTATCTGAACCGGACCTGGGGCTCCCCTAGGTCGGCTCAACCTCAAATGAGTAACTGGTGCGGTGTGTAGTAAACATTGACACTGGGGGAGACAAATGCGGTCGGACGTGGTGCTGCCCACCCACCCCCTCGTGTGCCGTGCCGGCCTTCACAGGCGCTCGCCCCAACAGTCTGTTAAGGCCACACGTATGAATCTTAACAACAAATTTTGGCGGCGCCGGGGAGACAAAGGCGGCCGGGCGTGGGCCTTTGGCCACGCGTCGCGGCCTTTTTTCGGTCCGCCCACCCTCCTGGCGTCAGCGGCCATCGATCCTCGCCCCCGCCTTTAATTGTCCCGCGGGAATTCCTCCCATCGGCACCGTAGATCTGATCATCATCATCGTCGTCGTCGTCTCACCGCGTTAGTCCGTCTCGGTGGGCGCGGCAGCCCCGCGTAGCCTGCGGGGGGCATTTCTCTCTGCGAGCGCGGAAGGGTTTTGTTCTCGTACGAGGCGCATTGGGGGGCCCCGCGCTAATCTGCTTTGTCGAGCCGGGAGAGGGACGTGGCGGGGCGGGAGAGATACGGCGACGCGTGTGAGCGTCACGACGCGCGCTGGGGGAGACAAAGGTGGCCGGGCGTGATTGCTGGCCACCCACCCGCTCGTGTGCCACAGTGCCCGGTAGCCTTCATAGGTGCTGCTACTCGCTAACAGCACTTGCCCCAGCGGTCTGTTAACGCTACGCGGGGGATCTTTGTCTCTGCGTGGTCACGCGCTTGGGTGAGTGAATGTGGTTGGGCGTGGTGCTGACCACCCCCCCCCCCCCCCCGTTCCTTGGGCGTCATCATGATCTTTATTTATCCCGGAGAAATCCGATGAGCCATGAAGCTCTTTTTCACCGATATCCAGCAGCAGATGGCATAGGCGCTGCTCCCCTAACAGCACTCGCTCCAACAGTCCGTTCAAGCCACGCCGGAGATCTCTGCCTCGTCTGTCTGTGCGGGGAGTGGTGGCGCAGCGGTTAGCACTCCAAAACCCGGCGAGCCCAGGCTCGGTTCCCGATCGCGGCCACCAACACTGGCCACGATGATCTGAACCGATCCTGGGCCTCCCCTAGGTCGACTCAGCCTCGAATGAGTACCCGGTGCGCCGTGGAATGAACATCGCCGCTAGGGAGACAAAGGCGGCCGGGCGTGGTGCTGGCCACCCACCTCCTCGTGCGCCGTGCCGGCCTTCATTAGGCGCTGCTGCTCCCTAACCGCACTTGCCCCTACAATGTTGTGAAGGCTGTGCAGGGGATCTTTGCCTTGTCTCTGTACATACACGATGAGATGGTGTTCAAGTTACATGTAAATCTGAAAATATAAAATAACATCTGACGCCACGGCAGGCTCCCTCCTCTGGAATGGTATTTGGCCTACTCTTCCACACCAGCCAGACATTTTGGAAGAAGAGGCGGGAGTACCCACACTTTACCCCACCGCGCGCTTGGTTTGTGTGTTATGTGGGGTGAGTGGGTGGGGTGGTGGGGTGGGGTGGGGTGGTGGGGTGGGTGAGTGAGTGGGGTGACTGGTGGGGTGGGCTGGGTGAGTGGGGTGGGTGAGTGGGGTGAGTGGGGGGGGGTGGGGTGGGGTGAGTGGGGTGGGGTGGGTGAGTGCGGTGGGGTGACTGGTGGAGTGGGCTGGGTGAGTGGGGTGAGTGGTGGGGTGGGGTGGGTGAGTGGGGTCGGTGAGTGGGGTGAGTGGTGGGGTAGGGTGGGTGAGTGGGGTGGGGGGGTGGGGTGGGGTGAGTGGGGTGGGGTGGGTGAGTGGTGGGGTGGGTGGGGTGAGTGGTGAGGTGGGTGGGTGAGTGGGGTGGGGTGGTGGAGTTGGTGAGTGGGGTGGGGTGAGTGGTGGGGTGGGGTGGGTGAGTGGGGTGGGTGAGTGGGGTGGAGTGGGATAGGTGAGTGGGGTGGGGTGTGTGGTGGGGTGGGGTGGGTGAGTGAGTGGGGTGGGTGAGTGGAGTGGGTGAGTGGGGTGAGTGGTGGGGCAGGGTGGGTGAGTGGGGTGGGGTGAGTGGTGGGGTGGGTGAGTGGGGTGGGTGAGTGAGTGGGGTGGGTGAGTGGAGTGGGTGAGTGCGGTGAGTGGTGGGGTGGGGTGGGTGAGTGGGGTGGGGTGAGTGGTGGGGTGGGTGAGTGGGGTGGGGGTGGTGGGGTGGGTGAGTGCGGTGGGTGAGTGGGGTTGGGTGAGCGGTGGGGTGGGGTGGGTGATTGGGGTGGGGTGGGTGAGTGGGGTGGGTGAGTGGGGTGGGTGGGTGGGGTGGGTGGGTGAGTGAGTGGGGTGGGTGAGTGAGTGGGTTGAGTGGGGTGGGTGAGTGAGTGGGATGAGTGGGGTGGGTGAGTGGTGGGGTGGAGTGGGTGAGTGGGGTGGGGTGAGTGGTGGGGTGGGGTGGGTGAGTGGGGTGGGTGAGTGGGGTGGGGTGGGATGGGTGAGTGGGGTGGAGTGTGTGGTGGGGTGGGGTGGGTGAGTGGGGTGGGTGAGTGAAGTGGGTGAGTGGGGTGAGTGGTGGGTCGGGGTGGGTGAGTGGGGTGGGGTGAGTGGTGGGGTGGGTGAGTGGGTGGGTGAGTGGGGTGGGGTGGTGGGGTGGGTGAGTGGGGTGGGTGAGTGGGGTTGGGTGAGCAGTGGTGTGGGGTGGGTGAGTGGGGTGGGGTGGGTGAGTGGGGTGGGTGAGTGGAGTGGGTGGGTGAGGTGGGTGAGTGAGTGGGTTGAGTGGGGTGGGTGAGTGAGTGGGATGAGTGGGGTGGGTGAGTGAGTGGGGTGGGTGGGTGAGTGGGATAAGCGATGTAAGAAACCTGCTGCACCACCAGGAGACGGAATCGCACCGGTGACCTCTGGATCTCCAGTCCTGCTGACCGTTAACACTGCAGTGTCGACAGCGAGCGTGGAGAACACGAATACATAAATAAATCAGGGTCTGAGATTGCATTGAAAATAGCGACAGCTTTATCACTGAATAGATTATACGCGCGAGTGTGACTTAGCGTGCCACTCAAAATTCAAGTTGGTTATTTTCAAGGTCACGCAGCCTGCTTTTATTCGTGCGTCGTTCAACTCAGGCCACTGCGAGTTGAGAGGCGATGCCGCGCGATATTTATCGGCCTCTCAACGGAGTCTGACAACGGATCGCGGGCAAGGCATACAGAGTTGCAGAGTAGAGCGAGATGATGAGTGGGTGGGTGAGTAGGTGAGTGGTTAGGTGAGTCATTGAGTGAGTGGGTAGGTGAGTAGGCGAGTACGGGGAACGGCGGCGCAGCGGTTAGCGCACTGCGCTACAAACCCGGCGACCCGAGTTCGATTCCCACTCACGGCCAACACCCACTGTTGATTATCTGAACCGGTCATGAGCCTCCCATAGGTCAACACAGCCTCCTGTAGAAACATCGCCACTGGGAAGACAAAGGCGGCCGGGCGTTGTGCTGGCCACTCACCCCCTCGTGTGTCACAGTGCCGGGCTTCATAGGTGCTGTCTGATAACAGCACCTGCCCCAACAGTCTGGCAAGGCTTCACGGGGGATCTTTGTGTGTGTGTGTGCAGTTGCGATTTTGTGGCAGATATTATTTTAACCCTAATCAGCAATATTTCACTTAAAAAATGTAACATTTGTCCATTATGCATGAGTGTTCTCATGATTAAAACATATGGCTTTCAGATGTTATTTACACTTTCGTGCCATTAATATTTGAGCTGTACGGGTCTCCAGCCCGTGCAATATTGAATGGTGTCCTCTATTTATCCATGCCCATGTCTCTTTGCGCGCGCGCGTGTGTGTGGTTGTGTACGGTGGGGAGTGGTGGTGCAGCGGTCAGCGCTACGCTGCGGTACTAACCCGGCGACCCCGAGTTCGATTCCCCGCTTACGGCCACCAACGCCGGTGACGATTATCTGAACCGGTCCTGGGCCTCCCCTAGGTCGACTCGGCCTAAAATGAGCACCTGCTGCGGTGTGCGTAAATATTGCCACTGGGGGAGACAAAGGCGGCCTGGCGTGGTGCTGGCCACCCACCCCGCCTCGTGTGGCAGGGTGCCGGCCTTTGTAGGTGCTGCTGCTCGCTAACAGCACTTGCCCCAACAGTCTGTTACAGGCTACACGGGGGAACTTTGTCTTTGTGTGTCTCCCTGGCAGGTGATCACGCTGGAAGGCTGGGTGGACATCATGTACTACGTCATGGACGTTCACTCCTTCTACAACTTCATTTACTTCATTCTGCTCATCATCGTAAGTCGCACAGCGCACTTGCGCTCACTCACCACGTGCTTACGAAAACTATTTTTTATTTCACCAGGTGTAAGGCCCGTGTTGCGATCGAAACGTCGTGATATTTTTGTTCACTGTATTTATTTATATTATAATCATTTTTTTCTATCTATGTGACTTTACTGGAAGAACCTTAGAATATGAATTCCTGCAGTCCCGGAAGTTTTAAGTCAAAATGTAAATACATGATGTTGATTCTAAATATGGAGGGAAAAACCGGAGAACCCGGATAAAAATCGCGTGGAGAGAAAGACACGCAAACTCCAAATAGACAGCAGCAGGCGTCATGGTCGGGATCGAAACCACGACCTCCTGTGTACCAGGCGAGGTAGTTAATGTCTTCGAGCCACCGTGATGATCATTAGAGAGAGAGACACGCAAACTCCAAATATACAGCAGGCGTCAGGGTCGGGATCGAACCCACGACCTCCTGTACACCAGGTGAGGTAGTTAACATCTCCTAGCCACACACACACACCTACAGACACACAGACACACGCACAGACGCACACACGCACACACGCACAATCAACGCAGAGCACAACCGCGGCTCGGCCTCGCACCGCTCCGAGCTTCTCTCCTCCCGGCTGCGATTCTCTGCCTCCTCGCCGCGTTGCTGTCGACGCGTCTTGATTTAAAGGGGCGACCAAAAATATAAAAACCCGGCCTCCCCTCTTCGCCTGTCAGCCGCAATCAGCGGTGGGAGCCTCAAAGTGTTCCACCTGCGTCCCAGGGTGACCCGCCCACAACATGTGTGTGTCCATGTGTATGTTCGTGCGTATGGCCGTGTGGCCTTGCATGTGGCCGTGTGTGTCTACAGCTGTGTGTGTGCGGCCGTGTGGCCCTGCGGTGGTAGATGGCTGTGTAGCATCACGGCTCGTGGTGGTGCGGCTCCCAACGTTTTTGCTGGACGTGTTCCCACCGCACCGGACCAGACCCCACCACCAACACCACCACACCCAGCGTCGCTTTCGCCCTACGTGTTAAACCTCAGTTTAACACGTAGGCTTTCGCGACCAATATAATCCATAATAGAAGTTTTTGGGTTAGATCGCGTAAATATATAAATGTGTCGTTAAAACCCGCCACCACCCGACACAGCCAACTAGTAAGGGTTGTCACGTAAACAGAAGGTGCCAATTCATCACTAGTACAGCACTAGTGTGTAGTGTAATGTATAGTTGTGTAATGTATAGTGTAGTGTATAGTAGTGTAGTGTATAGTGTAGTGTATAATAGTGTATAGTGTAGTGTATAGTAGTGTAGTGTATAGTAGTGTATAGTGTAGTGTATAGTAGTGCAGTGTATAGTAGTGTAGTGTATAGTAGTGTAGTGTATAGTAGTGTAGTGTATAGTGTAGTGTATGTAGTGTAGTGTATAGTGTAGTGTATAGTGTAGTGTATAGTAGTGTATAGTAGTGCAGTGTATAGTAGTGTAGTGTATAGTAGTGTAGTGTATAGTAGTGTAGTGTATAGTGTAGTGTAGTATACTAGTACAGCACACCAGTGTGTTGGAGAGCCAAGCCACAACATTTACAATCTGAGTACGACGTTTCGCCAGTGATTACAACTAGCTTCATCAGGCGACAGCCAGATTTGTGGAGAAGTCCACCTGTTTCGTTTCTTATATACAGTGAGGGAAAAATATATTTGATCCCCTGCTGATTTTGTACGTTTACCCACTGACAAAGAAATGATCAGTCTATAATTTTAATGGTAGATTTATTCGAACAATGAGAGACAGAATAACAAAAAAAAATCCAGAAAAACGCATGAAAAAATGTTATAAATTGATTCGAATTTTAATGAGGGAAATAAGTATTTGACCCCTCTGCAAAACATGACTTAGTACTTAGTGGCAAAACCCTTGTTGGCAATCACAGAGGTCAGACGTTTCTTGTAGTTGGCCACCAGGTTTGCACACATCTCAGGAGGGATTTTGTCCCACTCCTCTTTGCAGATCTTCTCTAAGTCATTAAGGTTTCGAGGCTGACGTTTGGCAACTCGAACCTTCAGCTCCCTCCACAGATTTTCTATGGGATTAAGGTCTGGAGACTGGCTAGGCCACTCCAGGACCTTAATACGCTTCTTCTTGAGCCACTCCTTTGTTGCCTTGGCCGTGTGTTTTGGGTCATTGTCATGCTGGAATACCCATCCACGACCCATTTTCAATGCCCTGGCTGAGGGAAGAAGATTTGACGGTACATGGCCCCGTCCATCGTCCCTTTTATGCGGTGAAGTTGTCCTGTCCCCTTAGCAGAAAAACACCCCCAAATCATAATGTTTCCACATCCATGTTTGACGGTGGGGATGGTGTTCTTGGGGTCATAGGCAGCATTCCTCCTCCTCCAAACACGGCGAGTTGAGTTGATGCCAAAGAGCTCCATTTTGGTGTCATCTGACCACAACACTTTCACCCAGTTGTCCTCTGAATCATTCAGATGTTCATTGGCAAACTTTAGACGGGCATGTATATGTGCTTTCTTGAGCAGGGGGGCCTTGTGGGCGCTGCAGGATTTCAGTCCTTCGTGGCGTAGTGTGTTACCAACTGTTTTCTTGGTGACTATGGTCCCAGCTGCCTTGAGATCATTGACAAGATCCTCCCGTGTAGTTCTGGGCTGATTCCTCACCGTTCTCATGATCATTGCAACTCCACGAGGTGATATCTTGCATGGAGCCCCAGGCCGAGGGAGATTGACAGTTTTTTTGTGTTTCTTCCATTTGCGAATAATCGCACCAACTGTTGTCACCTTCTCACCAAGCTGCTTGGCGATGGTCTTGTAGCCCATTCCAGCCTTGTGTCTTGGCCATGGTGGAGAGTTTGGAATCTGATTGATTGATTGATTTTGTGAACAGGTGACTTTTATACAGGTAACAAACTGAGATTAGGAGCACTCCCTTTAAGAGTGTGCTCCTAATCTCAGCTCGTTACCTGTATAAAAGACACCTGGGAGCCAGAAATATTTCTGATTGAGAGGGGGTCAAATACTTATTTCCCTCATTAAAATGCAAATCAATTTATAACATTTTTGACATGCGTTTTTCTGGATTTTGTTGTTGTTATTCTGTCTCTCACTGTTCAAATAAACCTACCATTAAAATTATAGACTAATCATTTCTTTGTCAGTGGGCAAACGCACAAAATCAGCAGGGGATCAAATACTTTTTTCCCTCACTGTAGAGGCGTAGATGTGTTGACCACCCTTCTGCGCTCTTGCACAATGTAATCCCCCCCCATCCATTCCGCCGTGTGTGTGACCCCCCACAGGTCGGCTCCTTCTTCATGATCAACCTGTGCCTGGTGGTGATCGCCACGCAGTTCTCCGAGACCAAGCAACGCGAGTGCCAGCTGATGCGCGAGCAGCGCGCCCGCTTCCTTTCCAACGACAGCACCCTCGCCAGCTTCTCGGAGCCGGGCAGCTGCTACGAGGAGCTGCTCAAGTACGTGGGCCACGTGTACCGCAAGGCGGCTCGCCAGGTCCGCCGCGCCTACCGCGAGTGGCGCCGCCGCCGGAGACGCAGGAGGAGTTTCGGCGGCGGCGGCGTCGCGAACGCCGGGAGCGTCTGCGCCGGAGGGGAGTACGGCACCGGCGCGGAGTACGCCGGAGGGTTTTGCTCGGCGGCGTGGGACCGGCGGCGGGGGAGGGCCGACGGCGGCGGCGCGGCCGGGGCCACCGCCGTGGCGTTCGGCCGGAGGCGGCAGAGGCCGGCGAAGGAGTCGGCGGAGAGGAAGAGGAGGCGGCGGCGGAAGAGGATGCGCTCGATCCACCACCTGATCCATCACCACCACCACCATCACCACCACCACTACCACCTCGGCTCCGAGCAGCAGCGGCAGAAGACGGATAAGCTCGTCGTGTTTGACAGCGGCGTCGGCGGCGGCGGAAACGCCAACGGGAGTTCCCGGCTACTCGGGAGCGAGTTAGGAAATTTGCGCCAAGCGTGCGGCGAATGCGGCGGCTCCAGCGGCGGCGGCAGCAGCAGCGGCGGAAGCAACGACGGCGGTGGTAGCGGTGGTAGCGGTGGTGGCGGTGGCGGCGGCGGCGGTAGCGGGGGCGGTTCGGCGCGTCCCTCCAACAGCCTCATGCTGCCGGTAGGCCCGAGCCTGCAGCAGGCCTCGAGTTCGGAGTCAGTGCACAGCGTCTACCACGCGGACTGCCACCTCGACGCGCTGCCTCTCCGCCACTCGCCGGTGGCGGCCTCCCCACGCACCGAGTCGCTCCGCTCGGTGGCGCGGATGAGCGCCGCGGCCGCCGCCGCGGCCGCCGCGGCCGTGGCTCAGGTCCAGGGAGGAGGCCCCCCCGGCGGAGAGGCGCCGGCGGCGGCGGGGGGCGTCGGGGCGTGTCACGCGGTGGCGGCGGTGTCTGACGGAGGGAAGGAGAAGAGGGTTCAGTCGGCGCCGCCGCCGATGGATCCGTACACGAAGCTCCAGCACTTTGTGGGAGCTCGCAGTGAGTGCAGCCATTGGCTCGGTCTTCCTCTCTTGTGCATACGCGTGCGTGTGTGTGCGTGTGTGCCTGTGTGTGGGTAAATTGAGCTTCCTTTGCACCGTATGTAGCCAGCCGTGTATAATAGTGTAGAGTATAGTGTAGTGTATAGTAGTGTATAGTCTCGTGTATTGTGCAGTGTATAGTAGTGTAGTGTATTGTATAGTGTGGTGTAAAATCTAGTGAATTGTGTTGTATATATGTTGAACTTCTTTCGCACCGTGCGTAGCCAACCACGTTAATTGGAGGTCGTTGTGGTTGTTGTTGTCGTTGTTTACCGAGCCGCCGTATCCCACTGCTCGCTTGCGACGTGGTCGTCATGCGGTGTGCCGTAGCGCCGGCAACTGCAATGCGGTGCGATTGACGTTCAATCGCACCGTGTTTCAGTGGGGCCTGCGTTTGCAATTGCATTGCACTCTTTCAATACTGCATCGCGATTACAATGCCAAGTGCTGCGGTGCTGACTCCCACAATGCATTGCAATTAATTATAATGCATTGCAATGCGCCGTCTATTGGATTGGCATTGAAATGCACTACATTGAAGTCAAGTGCATTGCAATTACAGTACAATTAAATGTGCTGTAGTTTTGCTCCCACAATGCACAGCTGCACTCCTGACATTGACTTTATAATATATTTCTTACGCCATTGTTGTCCCGACTGATCGCGCCTGCAGCATCGTAGACCACTGCATTGTTAGAAAGCGACCCTCGGGAAACGTATATCACACAACTGCCTCCGACCGCGTTAGTAATTTTGCGTGACGTCGTGCGGTGACATCGTCGCGTGTTGACGACGTCACCGTCGCGTCATCGCACAGACGACGGGGGACGCAAGCGGCGTTGGCGAGCGCCCTGCAAGGGAGCGAGCGCCGTGCGAGCGATCGAGCATTTCGTACCGTGCGCTGTGGCTGTGCTTCTCCTCCCCTTCCCCAGGCTCGTGCTGCGGAGGGGGGGCGCCCCCCCTTTCGGTGTCGTTTTCCGCAGGGGCGGCGCGTGGCGACGTGCTGCCCTGCAAGCTGGAGAAGTGCTCGCTGTGCGCGGAGGCCGTGTCGGCCATGCGGCGGCACGCCCAGCGGGACTACGACGACGATGACGACGATGACGATGACGACGACGACGACGACGACGATGACGATGACGACGATGACGACGATGACTTGTGTTCCGATTCGGAAAACGACGAGAATGAGAATTGCGAAGGATATAATTCGGATGCGGATCGAGACCGGCAAGAAGAAGAGGAGGAGGAGGACGAGGTGAGGGCTTTGTGGATCCTGGCACGCTTTACTCGTTGATTGGTCGGTAGCACGTGTTAATATAGTGAGAGGACTGCAGACCTCGGGCCATTGCTTGTGGTAGCGGGGGGTCGCTCGTGCACCCACTTTGTTCAGGATTTCTCACACCTCCGAGTCGTTCTCTGTCGACGACGAGACACGGTGGCGGCGTAACCGTGAGTGTCACAAGTTGTTTTTGTTTGAAGGAAGGGCTAAATTAAAAAGTAAATGGTTTTATTTTTGTACCAGGTGTGAGGCCACCCATTGAGCTATTCTGTAACTCTTTTATCAGAAGCGACCATCATCATCACCATGTGGGAACTTGTTGCAACAGCCAAATGTGTGACGTTGATTCTAAATGTGGAGGAAAAAACCAGAGGACCCGGATAGAAATCCACGCAACCACGGGGAGACACGCGAACTCCACGTCGAGGTGATGTCAGGTTGAACCCACGAACGCCTGCATATGAGGCGAGGTCGTTAATCTCCTAGCCACCATGGCGAGATGTTAGCTCCACATATACAGCAGGTGTCAGGGTCGGGATCGAGCCCACAATCTCCTGCACACCAGGGGAGGGAGTAATCATCTCACCCAGCCACTGTGGCGCTTCTTAAAACTGACTGACCCAACCGATGATCACGACGGCGACGAGGATGTGAATTGGTGCAGTTCACATGGTGAGTAATTATCTCTGACCGTGCAAAACCCCCGATGAGCAAACCTAGCTGACGGCGTTCACCGTCGACGGACGAACGTCCGGGCTCGCCAGTCCCCGTCCTTGGGGCCAGAGCCTCCTCCACCACCCAACAACACCGTCCTGCCGGGGGGCCGCTGGCCGACTGAACGAACTCTCGCTGTCATCGCAGGCCCATGTCGCCGCACGCGGCGGCGCCGGCGTAGGCGCGGGCGAGTGCGTGTACGAGTTCACGCGCGACGTCGTGCACTCGCGCCCGCACCACGCCGGCTGGAGCTTGGGGCGCTGCGGCGATCGCTCGGCGTGGGACGCGGCGGCGGCCGCGGCGGCATCGGCGGCGGCGTCGGCCGCGGCGAGACGGCAGCGGGCGCAGCTGACGCAGCAGCAGCAGCAGCAGCAAAGGAGGAAGCGGAGGAGGAAGAGGAGGAGGCGAGGGAGAGGCGAGGAGGAGGATGAGGAGGAGGGCGAGGGCGGTGCCTGCCGGCGCTGCCTGCGTGCCCTCGCGCACTGCCTCCGCAAGATCGTCGACAGCAAGTACTTCAACCGGGGCATCATGGTGGCCATCCTCATCAACACGCTCAGCATGGGCATCGAGTACCACGAGCAGGTAACCGCCGTCACCACGTCGACCTGCCTAGCGCCACCCTCGTCCACACGGGCGTGACGCTATTGCTACTTGGATCGGCGTGCCGGCGATGCTTATCGCGTCGCGCCCAACAAGATGCCAGGCATTCCTCGGCCGCCACTCAATCACGAGCCGGCTCCCCAATCGTCCGCCCCAATCGTCCCCTCCGGCCACGGGGCGCCCTGCTGCCGCTGCCGCCGCTGCTGCCGCCCATCGCTCACCTTTCCCTTATCGGTCCGGGTGATGGCTGTGACCTGAGTGCGTTGGGCTGTTTAATGGTCTGAAGCGAGTTATTCGTTTTAATTGAATAAGTGGAGAGGTGCGTGCTTGCAGTTATTTATGTTTGCGTGCAACATTCCAGCGGGCACACCACTTAAAAGAAAAACACAAACCCCACTCCTTAAACGGCGCATTCCCTGGGGCAGCAGGTGACCCCACAGGCTCAGAGGTCAGAGGCGCTGAGTTCCCCGCTGGGTAGGGTCCTGGTGTCTAACCGTGGATTTTGATTGCCCGGCTGTGGTTTCAACAACTCTGAGACGCTCAGATCCCCGCTGCTTAGGTTCCCGGTGTCCAACCGTGGATTTCGGTTGCCCCGGCCACAGCAATTCTACTTTGGTTCTGGAGTGCATGAATCGATGCGTGCACGCGTACAGTAGAGACTCGCAGACTCGCAAGAGAGACCCATAGACACACACAGAGACCCATAGACTCACACAGAGACCCGTAGACTCACATAGAGACCCAATCGACTCATATAGAGACCAATAGATTCACGTGGAACTAGTTGTCATGCTAAGTTCACGTTTTGCTACCTAACACGAGTACCACATTGTGTGTGCGTGCGTGTGGGGAAGTCGTCAACGGCTCGCGCCATTCCACGGTAGAGGAATGTGGAATTTCCACCAGCGGCTCGGCACCGTGCAGAGCAGCAGACGAGCGGTAGCGCCTCGGCGGGGAGGACATTCACCCTCTCCCTCTCTCCCCTTGGCTTGTTGCTTTTTTTAGACGGCGGCGAATCAGAAGAGATATCGGAGCCGTCGACAGCCGCGATGTCGGGGGGGGGGGGGGGGGGGGCGGTGACAGAAATTGATCGGGTGGACAACAGGACGTGAATCAATATTAATGGAGTCTCCTGGAGCCTACGTGGGCTCGGGCAAATAACTCTTTTTGTTCTGTTCTGCCACGCGCTCGTTAAACAGAGGGGTGGGTTTAGCTGTTGTTGCTGATGTTGGGTGAGGTCGCGTGAATGTGTTGTTGGTAAGTGCCGCCCGCCACCACCCGACACGGCCAGTTAGTAAAGGCGTTGATGCGCGAGCAAAACTCATTGCTAGTTCAGCACTTACCGGTTGTGTTGGAGAGTAAACCCACTACAGCATTTACAATTATAGTGTAGTATATAGTGTAGTGTATAGTGTAGTGTATAGTAGTGTATAGTGTAGTATATAGTGTAGTGTATAGTAGTGTATAGTGTTGTGTATAGTGTAGTATATAGTAGTGTATAGTGTAGTGTATAGTATGGTGTATAGTGTAGTGTATAGTAGTGTAGTGTGTAGTGTAGTGTATAGTGTGGTATAGTGTAGTGTATAGTGTAGTCTATAGTAGTGTATAGTGTTGTGTATAGTGTAGTGTATAGTGTGGTGTATAGTGTATAGTGTAGTGTATAGTGTAGTGTATAGTGTAGTGTATAGTGTAGTGTATAGTGTAGTGTGTAGTGTAATGTATAGTGTAGTGTATAGTGTATAGTGTAGTGTATAGTGTAGTGTATAGTGTAGTGTATAGTGTATAGTGTAGTGTATAGTGTAGTGTATAGTGTAGTGTATAGTGTATAGTAGTGTAGTGTGTAGTGTAGTGTATAGTGTGGTATAGTGTAGTGTATAGTGTAGTGTAGTGTATAGTGTAGTGTATAGTGTAGTGTATAGTGTAGTGTATAGTGTAGTGTATAGTGTAGTGTATAGTGTAGTAAACCCACTACAACATTTACAATTCGATCACCGTGACGTTGTTCTGCCAGCATCGGTGGCGTATTTAACCGCACGGATGAACCGTCCCCACCACGGGAACGTGGAATGTCCAGCGCCGGCTCGCGTCAAACTCACGGGGGAGAGAGAGACACGCGAGAGACAGAGAGAGAGAGAGAGAGAGGCGACGGCATTCGTTTTGCCGGGATAAACCATTTAAAGGGAATAAGACCCCGCGGCGCTTCTGGATTTCTGGACGTCACGGAGATGGATTTGGCGGTTCTGGGCTTGCGAGCGACGTTCTCCGATTCGGCACAAAGCGGTGGTCGGACGGACGGGGTCGGGGAGCCTCCAACGATCCTCGCCCTCTGGCAGCAACGCCGTCAATGTTTGTGCTAACGAGGCCCTCCCCTCCCTCCCACTCCTCCTTACCTCCCCTACTTCCCTCTCCTGCCTTCCTCCCTCCCTTCCCCTCCTCCCCTCCCTTCCCCTCTATATATATATCTAAGTATCTCTAGGAGTTTTATGTATCTGTATGAGTCTCTATGTATCTCTGTGAGTCTCTATGTGTCTCTATGAGTCTCCGAGTCTCTTTGTATCGCTATGTATCTTGATGAGTCTCTATGTATCTCTATGAGTCTCTATGCATCTCTATGTATCTATATGAGTCTCTATGCATCTATATGTATCTGTATGAGTATCTATGTATCTCTATGAGTTTCTATGAGTCTCTATGTATCTCTATGAGTCTCTATGCATCTCTATGTATCTCTATGAGTATCTATGTATCTCCGCGAGTCTCTATGCATCTCTATGTATCTATATGAGTCTCTCTACAATCATGCTTTTGAGCGACTCTGAGCTTGGCTCCGCGCCTCTGAGTTGCGGCCACTACGTCTGCAAATTTGCGCGCGTTACAAATTGTACTATTATTATTATGCACCTCTATGTATCTATATGAGTATCTATGTATCTCTATGAGTTTCTATGAGTCTCTATGTATCTCTGAGTATCTATGCATCTCTATGTATCTATATGAGTATCTATGTATCTCTATGAGTTTCTATGAGTCTCTATGTATCTCTAGAAGTTTAATTTGTGGAAGGGGCCAGCCGAAGATAGAACACCGACGGCGCTGCCATGTGAGAGGTTCACATAGAGACCCGTAGACTCACATAGAGACCCGTAGACTCATATAGAGACCCGTAGACTCACATAGAGACCCGTAGACTCACATAGAGACCCATAGATTCACATAGAGACCCATAGACTCACATAGAGACCCGTAGACTCACATAGAGACCCGTAGACTCACATAGAGACCCATAGACTCACATAGAGACCCATAGACTCACATAGAGACCCATAGACTCACATAGAGACCCATAGACTCACATAGAGACCCGTAGACTCACATAGAGACCCATAGACTCACATAGAGACCCATAGACTCACGCAGAGACCCATAGACTCATATAGAGAGCAAAAAACTCACATAGAGACCCATAGACTCACAGAGATCCATAGACTCATGTAGAGACCCATAGACTCACATATAGACCCATAAACTCACGCAGAGACCCACAGACTCAAAAATAGACCCATAGACTCACATATAGACCCATAAACGCACGCAGAGACACATAAACACACGCAGAGACCTATAGACTCACATAGAGACCCATAGACTCACACAGAGACCCATAGACTCATACAGAGAACAGAGATGGTGCGTCACGTGAAAACTCCGTAAATCATTGGCGAGCCGCGCGGGAAATGGAACCAAATTAAAACCACCCGTTCTGGCAGACGAGCCTCGGCCCC
This sequence comes from Lethenteron reissneri, assembly GCF_015708825.2. Lineage (NCBI taxonomy): Eukaryota > Metazoa > Chordata > Hyperoartia > Petromyzontiformes > Petromyzontidae > Lethenteron > Lethenteron reissneri. The sequence continues at coordinate 7,353,627 of NC_083841.1, read as the reverse complement.
ACGCTTCCGAGTTCACAACCGACGGCCGCTGTCGGAGACACCGAGCCGACACGACCGCGTTGGGATACGATGAGGTCCGAGCCCCGGGGTCTGGGTGTCGCGTGCTCTCGCGCACGCGGTCGCCCTCGTCGGCGGGCACGGAGTGCGAGCGTCGCTGACAGCCTGGGTCTCTGTCCTTCACATCTGGCGCAATGCCCAATTCTGGCCTCCACATTTGGAGCTCCCCTGAGCGCCCTCCCCCAGGAGGCTCCTGACGCTCCACCTCAGGCCCCTCGCCCTCGAAAGGGGTCTCCGTGTCGGCGGCGATCGTGACGGCCCCCGCACACCAGAGCCACGGAGCCAAAGGGGGGCTCCGTGGCGGGTCACGATTAGAATGTCGCAGCCCTCCCCCGGCCATCGACCGACGGACAAAACAAGCTAACTCGCTCGCTCGCTCTGCGAGTGCGACGTAGTCGCTATATTGATGCGGGCGCGTATTCGCGAGCGATTGAACGGGGACCACCGGCTAAAGGCTCTCAGGTGGTGGCGTCAGGCAGTGTGTGTGGCACGTGCGTGCGCGTGTCCGTCCGTGGATTAATCGACTTAGGCGCCCGGATGAACACCGATGTGTGTACGTGATCCTGCGAAGCGGGCTGGTGTTTGGATTAAGCGAGGCCCTCCATTGCAAACAACACGTGCCGGCAAAGTGCATTTGGAAAAGGTTTTCTTTGTGCTGCGTGGGCGTGCGGGCGGGAGCGGGCGGGAGCGCGCGCGCGTGTTCCCGCGTGTGTGTGTGTGCGTGCGCGTCTGCGTGCGTGTGCACCGGGGAGCGGTGGTGGCGCAGTTGGCGCTCTGCGCTACGAACCCGGCGACCCGACTTCGATTCCCGCTCATGGCCAACACCGGTGACGATTATTTGAACCGGTCATGGGCCTCCCCTGGGTCGACTCAGCCTCAAATGAGTACTTGGTGCGGTGTGTAGTAAACATCGCCACTGGGGAGACAAAGGCGGCCGAGCGTGGAGTTGGCCACCCACCCCTGGTCTCTGGAGCTCTCACCTGGACAATCTCGATCAACGGGAACACTCTGCAGTGCAGGGGGAGGACGCGACAAACTCAGCACACAGAAGACAAAGATCCCCCGTATAGCCTGATCGGACTGTTGGGGCAAGTGCCATTAGCCGGGCGTGGTGGTGGCCAGCACCACGCCCGACCGCCTTTGTCTTTCCCAGGAGCAATATTCACACACCGCACGAGGAACTCGTTTGAGTCTGGACCGGTTTCAGATAATCGCCACCGGTGTTTGGCGGCCGTGAGCGGAGAATAGAACTCGGGTCACCGGGTTCATAGCGCAGCGTAGCGCTGACCGCTGCGCTCCCCACACACCACGCGCACGTCGCATTTCTAGAATGGTGGACAGTTTGCCGCGGTGAGATGTGATCGCCGCTGGAAATTAATCATAAATGCCCGACTCTTTTAAAGGGTCGTTACGGGGGGAGGTCGTGCTGACAGTTACCATTAACTACCTCGCCTGGTATGAAGGAGGTCGTGGGTTCGATCCCGTATATTCAGAGTTTTGCGTGTCCCTCGCTCTCTCTCTCTCTCCCCGTGGCCGCGTGGATTTTTATCTGGGTTCTCTGGTTTTCCTCCTCCACATTTAGAATCAACATCAAGCTGCTGCTATAGATTTCCACGCGATGATGACGTTGGTGGACGATAAGCCAGCTTTGTCGCTGCTATTATTATTGCTGCTAATACTACTGCTGATGCTGTTATTACTTATGATAATACTGCTGCTGATGCTGTTATTATTTCTTGTGATAATACTGCTGCTGCTATTATTATTGCTGCTATTACTACTGCTGATGCTGCTATTATTACTTATGATAATACTGCTGCTGCTATTATTATTGCTGCTAATACTGCTGCTGCTATTATTATTGCTGATAATACTGCTGTTATTATTACTGATTATACCGCTTCTATTCTTATTATTTCTACTAATACTACTGCTGCTGCTGCTACTCTTATTGCTGCTAATACTGCTGCTGCTACTATTACTGCTGCTAATTCTACTGCTGCTGTTACTATTATTGCTGCTAGTACTGCTGCTGCTACTATTATTGCCACCATCACTACTGCTGCTGCTGTTATTTCCGCTACTACTGCTGCTGCTGCTGATGTCTGTACGTTGAACTTCCTTCGCACTCGCGCACCGTACGTAGCCAAATGTGCCAATCGGAGGGGCGGGAAATGTCCAGGTGTTCAGTCGGGGTACGACGTGGGGTCGAGAGGTTACTGACGGTAGACACCCCCCTCCCCCCGCTACGATCGCAGCCAGACGAGCTGACGAGCGCACTGGAGATCAGCAACATCGTCTTCACGAGCCTCTTCGCACTGGAGATGGTCCTCAAGCTCCTGGCGTTCGGTCCACTGGGGTACATCAAGAACCCCTACAACATATTCGACGGCGTCATTGTCATCATCAGGTCAGGCATGGCGAGATTCAGGATGGATAAATATCTCTATTGCGGTATCGGTAACGATCAAAATGAAGGAACCAGCTCGTTTTTGTTTTAACGCCGAATGTATCGCTGCCGAAACGGTAAAAAAGGGTCCATTCTTTATGGCAAGAAAGGTCCCATGATGTAGCTGCTCACCCCGAGCTAAAAATGCCCTGAGAGTGGCATTGTTCTTGTGCTGTTCGCCTTTTGGCGTCTTCTGGTCTAACACCGTGTGAGACGAGGATCTAGAGAAAGCTGTCTCTGGTGTGGACCAATCCGTTTCAAAGACAACGCCAAATACTACCAGAGCATGTTTTTGTTTGCATGTTCACCACACATGATTCCTCGATCATAACGCAACTGTTTAAATGCCAGGAGGGTAAAAGAAATTGTTATGAAGCCGATTCTGTTGAAGTTTCTGTCCCAATCGTTACGATTCCGGCAGCAACAACAGTTATAAAAATGGTCCCCAGGGATATTACAACTGCTCAACCCGAGTTGTTCATAATAACTCACATTTATTCACAAGGCGCCTTCTACCAATGTCTCAAGGTGCCTTGTAAGAACAAGGATGAGGAAAGGGCCAAAGAGAGACAGAGAAGCTAAATGGAATAAACCGACTTGAGAAGATGCGGTTTTAAAGACGACACTTTAAAGTATCAACATTGTCGGATAAACCAATTCCCAGCGGTCGGGGTGGTGGCGGATTCTGCAACTGTGGTGCAGATGCAGCAAGGTGCCCGTATTGAAACGGCTGTACGCCGCATGGACCTGAACACTCAATTTCCCCTGTACGAGAATGCGGGGTAAACCGTAGGGGTTGACACGCTGTGATGCACGCGGGCAGACAATGACATCACCCGCCGTTCGCTGCTAAAGTTGCGGTGAAGTCACCGCATCGCCCGTGCCAGGCCCAACAAGGTCTGAATTGGTCTGTAATAAGGTAGGGGCACTGATAAGCGCTCAGCAGCTACGGTGTGTCTGAGCGCGTCTCTCTCTCTCCATGCGTTACGTACGTCGCATCCGCCCGCTCGCTCAATCGCCCGCCCGCTCGCTCGCTCGCTCTCTCCAGCGTGTGGGAGATCGTGGGCCAGTCAGACGGGGGGCTGTCGGTGCTGCGTACGTTCCGCTTGCTGCGGGTGCTCAAGCTGGTGCGCTTCATGCCCGCGCTCCGGCGCCAGCTCGTGGTGCTCATCAAGACGATGGACAACGTCGCCACCTTCTGCATGCTGCTCATGCTGTTCATCTTCATCTTCAGGTGAGTGCGCCCGCAACACCGCCGACCCCACCCACCTGCCCACCCGCTCGCCCGCCCGCCCGCCCACCAACCCCCCGGCCATAGGAACATGGAATCGTCACCGCTTGGCTCCAGCGCACGGCTGTCAATGCTTCGTTGTCAATGCGGGCGGCGGAGAGGAGGGAAATCTCGTTCCAGCTCTTTGGCGCGAGCTCGTGAGCAAGAGGCTCGCTCAGTGGAGCGGTCACCGCAGCTTGTAAATTGCGATTGACAATCGATTTTTGTTTGTTCCGGGTGAAAATGCCGACGCTGTGTCGTGCAGCCCTCCCTCCGCCCGACGCAGTCAAATGAAACCCTGTGTGAACACAAAACATAACACTGGCCGTAACACAAATCGTAACACAAACCGTAACACAAACCGTAACACAGGCCGTAGCACAGGCCACACGACAACCCGGTTCTCCTCACACGAACGCTTGTTTTTCCTGCTCCCCCGTCTGCCCCCCCCCCATCTGCACCCCCCCCCCCGTTGCCTTGTTCCGCTGGGCCCAAAGCATCCTGGGCATGCACCTGTTTGGGTGCAAGTTCAGCCGCCACCTCGACAACGGAGACACCGTCCCAGACCGCAAGAACTTTGACTCCCTCCTGTGGGCCATCGTCACCGTCTTCCAGGCGAGGCCTCACCTGCCTCTGTCTGTCTCCCTGTCTGTGTGTCTGTCTGTACGGCAGTCCTCGCTTAACACGCAGCGGTGTTCACGCGACAATGCCGTTCTTCCACGAGGGAACGCTTTTTGCACAACACGGAATGTGCCCCCGTTATAACATGGAAATGTGCTCTCGTTAAAACGTGCAATGCGCGCACCGCTCTAACACGTGACATGAGCATTCTAACGCGGTTTCTGAGCGGTCAACGACGAACTACTTTCTTGAGCTGCGCGGTCGAACGCTACACAGTTGTCTGTCCTGCCACCTCACTGCATAGTAATCGTCGTGGTAGTCGTGGTAGTGGTGGTAGTGGTGGTAGTGGTGGTAGTGGTGGTAGTCGCAGTCCCCCGTATCTCGCCAAACGTTATCTTCAGGACCGCGTCTGCCCCTCCCAGGGCGCTCAACGGGAACTCGGCGTGCGTCGTCTCGGGTGAGCTCGCGACGGCCGTGTCCGAGACACTGAGCCGGGGACACTGACAAGGAGGGTTCGAAGGCCCGGCTCCGCTCGTCTCTCTCCCTCAAGAAACCTGGGTTCGGAATCCAGGTCTCTCGGCGTGTCGGTCATTCAACCCGAGGCCCGCAGGCACGGCGAGCCGGCAGCCTAGGCCCCAAATGGGCTGGCAAGCGAGCCGAGTTCTAAAACGCGATGTCGTCATCGTCACCATCGTCGCAGATCCTCACGCAGGAAGACTGGAACGTGGTGCTCTACAACGGCATGGCCTCCACGTCGCCCTGGGCCGCGCTCTACTTCATCGCCCTCATGACCTTCGGGAACTACGTCCTCTTCAACCTCCTCGTCGCCATCCTCGTGGAGGGCTTCCAGGCTGAGGTGAGCACCGTCCGTGTGTGCGTGCGTCTGTCAGTGTGTCCGTCCGTCCGTCAGTCTGTCTGTCCGTCTGTCTGTCAATGTGTCTGTCTGTCAATGTGTCTGTCTGTCAATGTGTCCGTCTGTCTGTCAATGTGTCTGTCTGTCAATGTGTCCGTCTGTCTGTCAATGTGTCTGTCTGTCAATGTGTCCGGCTGTCTGTCAATGTGTCTGCCTGTCCGTCTGTCCATGCATCCGTTCGTCTGTCCATGTGTGCTGCACATGTGTACGTATGTATGTACGAGTACCCGGTGTGAGTGAGAGTACCCGGTGAGTGTGGGAGTATCTGGTGCGGTGATGGCTGTGGTGTTGGTGGTGGTGCTGGCCACCCCATCCCCTCCTGTGCCATGCCCGGCCTTCGCAGCCGCTGCTGCTCACTAACAGCACTTGCCATAAAAGTTTGTTGAGGCTACACGTGAGGGGGGGGGGATCTTTGTCTTTGTGCGGGGGGGAGCAGCGGTAGTGTAGCAGGTAGCGCGCTGCGATACGACCCCGGCGACCCGACTTCGATTCCCGCTCGCGGCCAACACCGGCGACGATGATCTCAACCGGTCCTGAGCCTCCCCTATGTCGACTCAGCTTCAAAAGAGTGCCCGGTGCGGTGCGTAGTAAACATCGCCACCGGGGAGACAAAGGCGGCCTGGGGTGGTGCTGGCCACCCAACCCCCTCGTGCGCCCCTCGCGAACAGCACTTGCCCCAACAACCTGCGGAAGGCTACACGGGGGAGCTTTGCCTTCGATTTTTACTTGGTGGCGGGCACCGGCGAGCTTCCTGACCCGCGCTCACGGCCACAGACACCGGCGACGGTCATCCATCCGGACCGGCTCCGGGGCCTCGCCGCCAAGGTTACACTCGGGCCCCCCCCCCCCCCCAAGTGATCGCCTGCCGTGGCGCGGAGTCAACGCGGAGTTCCGTGCGTCGGCGTGATCGAAATAGACCCGCCGTCGTTTGGCTGAGATGGAAAACACAACAAAAAAAGGCCCCACCCAACCTCCCCCCCCCAAAGAAAAAGCCGTCCTTTAAAAATAAACGAATATCGTTAATTATAATTAGGATAATTGTACACGGGGTGTGGGGGCCGCGCGCTCATCAACAGAGGAACATTCCGCGCCGGGGGAGGAAGCGAGCGTGTTGATAGCGGACACGGAGGTCACGCGCGGCGGGCGGGCGGGGAGATACAAAGGCGGGTGAGTGAGTCATCTGCGCCCCAACGGAGCACTCGTGCTGGGTGGCCCCCCGGGGATTTCGCAAGCGGAAGCCGTGGGAGCGTTATCTTGTAGTTGTAGATTTTCATATTGTATTTTACCCAGGCGCGAGTGTAACCATGAAACACGTGGTCACGTTCATTCTAAACGTGACCACGGGGAAAGAGAGAGAGGGGGAGAGAGACGCAGCTCAAAATATACAGTACTTCCAATTTATCAAATGTGGAATTCTAAACTCAACTACCAAATCATTGTTTTATTCACCAGGTGAGGCCCCACTGAGCTGCTAGTTTTCCCAGAAGCGACCTGGCTTCTTACAAATGACAGCTCAACAAAGTGGCTTATCGCCATGTGGAAATTGTTCATAGCAGCAGTCGAATACTCGAGTGACGTCGATTCATAATGTGGAGGGAACAACCGGAGGACCCGGAGAAAGCTCCACGGAGAGAGAGAGACACGCAAACTCCAAATATACAGCAGCAGCAGGCATCGTCAGGGTCGGGATCGAACCCACGACCTGCTGTAGACCAGGCGAGGTAGTCAACATCTCCTGGCCACCGTGATGATGATGATGAGAGAGACACGCAATCTCCAAATATACAGCAGCAGCAAGGCGTCAGGGTTGGGACTGAACCCACGACCTCCTGTGTACCAGACGAGGTAGTTAACATCTCCTGGCCACCGTGATGATGATGATGATGAGAGAGACACGCAAACTCCAAATATACAGCAGCAGCAGGCGTCAGGGTCGGGACCGAACCCACGACCTCCTGTATACCAGGCGAGGTAGTTAACATCTCCTGGCCACCGTGGCGCCCTCCTTGCTCGGCCGTGACCAGTCGTCGGTCACCGTCCCTTCTGCCGCTGCCCAAAGCGTCACCCCCACACCGCTCCTCGAGAAACGGCCTCGGTTGGTGCGGCGAGCCGGCCGGCCTGCACGTGCCGCCCTCCACTCCGCCTCAGACGCCATCTGCTGTCCGCGTGGCAGTCAAACCCCCGGAGGAGCCCTTCGCTTCTTGAGGCGGGGACACCGGAGCCCGACGAAGGCGCCAACTCGAATTTGACTCCGGAAGAGAGAGACGTAGAGAAAAGATTAAAACCAAACCCTGAGCGAGCATTCAATGGGGCTCGACGCTCAACCTCCAACTTGCGTCAGATTTTAAGGCGATTGGCTATTTCGTGCAGTCGATGGCTACCGGGGCTCTGAGCCCATCGACTCGCTACACTTGAGAACACCGTTTAGTTACAAGCCAGTTTGTGCGAGTCTACGGGTCTCTGTGTGAGTCTGCATGTCTCTCTATGAATCTGTGGGTCTCTGTGTGGGGCTACGGGTCTGTGTGTGAGTCTATGGTTCTCTGTGTGAGTCTGTGGGTCTCTGTGTGAGTCTGTGGGTCTATGTGTGAGTCTGTGTGGCTCTGTGTGAGTCTGTGGGTCTCTGTGTGAGTCTGTGGGTCTCTGTGTGAGTCTGTGTGTCTCTGTGTGAGTCTGTGGGTCTCTGTGTGAGGCTGTGGGTCTCTGTGTGAGTCTGTGTCTATGTGTGAGTCTCTGGGTCTTTGTGTGAATCTATGGGTCTCTGTGTGAGTCTGTGTGAGTCTATGGGTCTCTGTGTGAGTCTGTGTCTATGTGTGAGTCTCTGGGTCTCTGTGGGAGTTTGTGGGTCTCTGTGTGAGTCTATGGGTCTCTGTGTGAGTCTTTGTGGCTCTGTGTGAGTCTGTGTCTATGTGTGAGTCTCTGGGTCTCTGTGGGAGTCTGTGAGTCTCTGTGTGAGTCTGTGGGTCTCTGTGGGAGTCTGTGGGTCTTTGTGTGAGTCTATGGGTCTCTGTGTGAGTCTGTGTCTCTGTGTGAGTCTGTGTGGCTCTGTGTGAGTCTATGTGGCTCTGTGTGAGTCTATGTGTCTATGTGTGAGTCTGTGGGTCTCTGTGGGAGTCTGTGTGTCTCTGTGTGAGTCTGTGTGGCTCTGTGTGAGTCTATGTGTCTATGTGTGAGTTTGTGGGTCTCTGTGTGAGTCTATGTGTCTGTGTGTGAGTCTGTGGGTCTCTGTGTGAGTCTGTGGGTCTCTGTGTGAGTCTGCGGGTCTCTGTGTGAGTCTGTGTGTCTCTGTGTGAGTCTGTGTGGCTCTGTGTGAGTCTATGTGTCTATGTGTGAGTTTGTGGGTCTCTGTGTGAGTCTATGTGTCTGTGTGTGAGTCTGTGGGTCTCTGTGTGAGTCTGTGGGTCTCTGTGTGAGTCTGTGGGTCTCTGTGTGAGTCTGTGGGTCTCTGTGTGAGTCTGCGGGTCTCTGTGTGAGTCTGTGTGTCTCTGTGTGAGTATGTGTGGCTCTGTGTGAGTCTATGTGTCTATGTGTGAGTTTGTGGGTCTCTGTGTGAGTCTATGTGTCTGTGTGTGAGTCTGTGGGTCTCCGTGTGAGTCTGTGGGTCTCTGTGGGAGTCATTAGTGACCGGGGTGAGACCATCAACTCGCTCCACTTGGCATCCCGGTCTAACCCCAGGCAACAGCTGAACCCCGGCGTGTAACCCAGGGACCTCATCCGTGCACCACCCTCTAACACGAACTCGACCGAACAAAGGCGCAGCCCTGCAAGTGCTTGCTCCGGCCACTGTTAACAGAAGGTGGCTCACTCGAGGCAGCGCTCGAGAGGGTCCCTTCTGGGGGGAATTTGGCCTACTCTTCCGCACTGGCCAGACGTCTCAGAAGAAGCGGTGCGAGTTCCCACGCGCTCACCACTGCCACGCTCACCACCGCCACGCTCACCACCGCCACGCTCGCCACGCTCGCCATCGCCACGCTCGCCACGCTCACCACCGCCCCGCTCACTACCTCCATGCTCACCACCGCCCCGCTCACATCTCCACGCTCACCACCGCCCCACTCACCACCGCCACGCTCACCACCGCCACGCTCACCACCGCCCCGCTCACCACCTCCACGCTCACCACCGCCACGCTCACCACCGCCACGCTCGCCATCGCCCCACTCACCACCGCCATGCTCACCAACGCCACGCTCACCACCGCCCGCTCGCCACCGCCACGCTCGCCATCGCCACGCTCGCCAATCGCCCCACTCACCACCGCCACGCTCACCACCCGCCACGCTCACCAACGCCATGCTCACCACCGCCCCGCTCACCACCGCCACGCTCACCACCGCCACGCTCACCACCGCCACGCTCACCACCGCCACACGCTCACCACCGCCACGCTCACCACCGCCACACTCACCACCGCCACGCTCACCACCGCCACACTCACCACCGCCACGCTCACCACCGCCACGCTCACCACCGCCACGCTCACCACCGCCACACTCACCACCGCCACGCTCACCACCGCCACCCTCACCACCGCCACGCTCACCAACGCCACGCTCACCACCGCCACGCTCACCACCGCCACGCTCACCACCGCCGTATCCAACCGAGCGAAGCGAACGACCCGGTCGGTTGCATACAGGTCACGTGAGCAGGTCAGGTGAGCAGGTCACGTGAGCAGGTCAGGTGATCAGGTCAGGTGATCAGGTCAGGTGAGCAGGTCAGGTGAGCAGGTCACGTGAGCAGGTCAGGTGAGCAGGTCAGGTGAGCAGGTCACGTGAGCAGGTCAGGTGAGCAGGCAGTGAGCAGGTTCAGGTGAGCGATGCTCACCGTGACACCGCCACTGTGACGCGGTAGCAGACCAGACGTGCTGTATGTGCGTGGTGTGTGTGCTGTGTTTGTGTGCTGTGTTTGTGTGTATGTGTGTTGTGTGCTGTGTGTGTGCGTGGTGTGTGTGTGCTGTCTGTATGTGTGCGCTGTGTGTGTGCATGGTGTGTTGCGCTGTGTGTGGCTGTGTGTGCGCGCTGTGCATGTGCGTGGTGTGTGCGCGCTGTGTGTGTGCTGTGTTTGTGTGGTGTGTGGTGTTGTGTTGCTGTGTTTGTGTGCGCTGTCTGTGTGTGTGCGCGCTGTGCGTGTGCTGTGTTTGTGTGCGCTGTTTGTGTTTGTTACTGTGTGTGTGTGCGCGCTATGTGTGTGTGCGCGCTATGTGTGTGTGTGCGCGTTATGTGTGTGTGGTGCGCGCTATGTTGTGTGTGTGTGCGCGCTATGTGTATGTGCGCGCTATGTGTGTGTGTTGCGCGCGCTATGTATGTATGTGCGCGCTATGTGTGTGTGTGCGCGCGTATGTTGTGCGCGCGCTATGTGTGTCGTTCGCCGCTCTCGTCGCGTAACGGCGGCCGTCATCGCCGCAGACTTAGCGACGCCTGGGTTCAATGCCAGGACGCTGCCTTGCGGGTGGTGCTCAATCGCTTCCTCCACTCAGGCAGCTGCCCAGACGCTGGGCCGCCTCGACTGGCACGTGGAGTCTCAGAGTCCCCGGTGCCGCTGGGGGGGGGGGGGGGGGGGGGGTCACAGTGGCCGTGTCACCACCACCACCAGCCCAGCCTGCGCCCAGTGCCGGATGAAGCTAGTGCGGGGCCTGTAGCACGTATTGTTACAAAGGGGCCCTAAATGAAAACAAAAAAACACGAATTCTTTACTTGCACAGTAAAGTAATTGTATTTTTTCATTTGCTATACAGCCAGATAATACGACAAGTCGCTAAGCTTAAACACCCGGTCGTTCGTAAAAGTTGAAGGTGGTATAGTACATAGTAATAGAGCAAGTGCAGAATCACTGAACCGGAATTGATAGCTTGAAAGCGTTTAGCGGGGCCCTTGAAGGTGCGGGGCCCGTAGCTACATATCTACATATGTAGATACTAGATACAACACATGTCGCTACTACATAGCGACAAATGTTGTATGTTGTAGCTACTTGTGTACTCGAGTGGCAATCTGCATCTCCAGTGGGCGGAGCTACACAAATAGTGGGCGGGGCTACCTGGCCAGTGGGTGGAGCTACACAAATAGTGGGCGGGGCTACCTGGCCAGTGGGTGGAGCTACACAAATAGTGGGCGTGGCTACCTGGCTAGTGGGTGGAGCTACACAAATAGTGGGCGTGGGCTACCTGGCTAGTGGGTGGAGCTACACATTTGGTGGGCGTGGCTACCTGGCTAGTGGGCGGAGCTACACATCTGGTGGGCGTGGCTACCTGGCCAGTGGGCGGCGCTATACAGAAGTGGGCGGGGGGCTGAGGGAAGGAGGGAGGGGCTCCCAGGTCACCGCCACGGGTCACCGTTGACCCTCTATGGGGCGTGTGGCTGCGGTGGCTTTTAACTTTTAAGCGCCGTGGTTCATTGTTAGGTGAGAGAAAAGAAAAAAGAGAAGAGAACGCGGCATTAACGAGATTGTCGTTTCCCTGGACTCTTCTGTTTGTGTCGTTCAGAAACACAAATCACGGACCTGTGCGGAGGTACTGTATATGCCTGGCGAACTTCTTGAGTCAAACTTGCCTGGAGTGATTTCTCCTTTCAAACCCCTTTTTTTGTTTCCTCTCATCATTTTTTGAATTGTTTGTGTTTTTGTGTTGAAATTAGCACGTGGGAATGACGATCGCCGCGGTTACTTTCAATTTCGTTTGTTTTTTTCGCTTGCATGTGGCCGTGCCCGCGCGCTCGCCGCCTCCATTGGAGCCCGCTCCGCTGCGAGCGATCGATCGACCTGCGACCGCTTTGTCCGCACCGT
>NC_083841.1:7280542-7341037 GCF_015708825.2 Lethenteron reissneri | reverse complement strand
GGCTTGGAGCAGGGAGAATTATCGTCGTGAGGCACAACGACCGAAGACAAAGATCGCCCCAGTATAGCCTGTAACTGCTCTACCACTAGATGACAAAGTGATATATCTGCGAATGTTGCAGGATTCACTCTCTCTCTCTCTCCAGGCCTCCTCGTACGCTGTGCGGTAGGACCACGATCCCCCAAAAACGTTCCCTCTCTCCCTCTCTCTCTCCAAGGCCACACGGCACGTTTTCCCGGTATCACCGTAACCCGGCAGCAATCGTCCAAATCCCGCGCGGACGAAAAAACATGAGCGGAGGGAGGGAGAGAATCCAGGCCAGCGCGATGGACGTGAGAGCTCCGGGATGAATTCCTGGGAACGGCACTCCGAGTCATTCCGGCCGAGAGCAAATCACTCGGGGTTCAGCGCCAACTCCACGCGGCGGCTCTCTCCCGACGCCCGCACAAAATATAAATTAAAAACCGTAAACAATCTTTTCACTTTGCCAGGCGTAAGGCGACGCTGAGCGTGGAAATTCATGGCAGCAGCAAAGTGACTCCATAAACCACGTGACGCCGATTCTAAAATGTGGAGGGCAAAAGAAATCGAAGGACGCAGAGAAAACCGCCACCCGACCACGGCGAGACAGAGAGAGAGAACATGCAAGCAAATAAACAGCAGGCGTCAGGGTCGGGGTAGAAGCCACGACCTTCTGCATAGAAGGCGAGGTAGTCAACATCTCATAGCTAATTCTAGATGTGAAGCTTTCATGAATGCAAGGATTCATACTCTTTGGTTTTTTCGGTAAAGTCACGTAGGTGAAAAGAAAACAAATAAATCACAATATTTCGGAGGCAACACAAGCTTCCGCCTTCAGGTGAAACCGTCACAGCAAAATTGCCATATCACCTTGATACAGAGTATCTCATAGCTACCCCCCAGGAGCGACGCGACCCCAATGACCGCTGCCTCACCACGGCGGTTCGCGGTGGGAATCCGGCACGCCGGCCCGGCTAGCGCTGCCGCGGCGCTCGCCGCTCCTCGGCTTCACCCAACTCCCTTCCCTCTTGCCGGGGTCCGCCGCATCGGCGCGGCGCTTGCAGGTGCGCTTACGTGGCGGCCGTCTGGAATGCTCTCCCTCCTTCCGATATCGGGAGCTGGTGCACTTTGAAATCATCTCGATTTAGAAAATCTCATTCGCTTTGGAACTGTTCTTCGTGGTTTTGCTGTCCTTTCACCCGCACCTCTAATTAGCGAAGATAGCTACGTACGGTGCGAAAGAAGTTCAACGTGCGTGCATACACCACAGTACGACACACCACACTGCTATACAATACACGATGCATTACACTACTACACACTACACTACTATTCCATGCACCACTAAACTACTAAATACTACACAAATCCACACACTACACCACTACACAACATTGAGAACCCATTTCTGTAGAACTGCTTGTTGCTGTTGAGTTTGGTTTGTTGTCCTTTCCCCGGCACCTCCGATTAGTGCCCATGGCTCCGGAACGGCACGAAAAGAGTTCAACGCGCGGACGTGCGGACGCACCCTGTGAGCGTGAGAAGGCGGTCAAAGGGTGGGGAGGGCGGGGGCGGGGGCGACCCTAAGCCAGACTGACGTTCCCCGTTTCCGCCGTCGGGAGCCACCGAGTGGATTTGGTCCTGGAGGGATTTGAGTTGCGGCGTCGTCGTGGTCACGAAGCTGCCACACGGAGTCGCCCCCCCCCCCCCCCCAGGAGTTTGATGAGCACGGCAGCGGAGTTCCTCCCTCCCAGCGCTCGCTCACCGCTCGTGCGTCACCCATTCCCTTCCTCTCCCTCCCCTCGTCCCTCCACTTCGTCCTGTCCCTCCCCCATAGCCCCTTCGTGACCGCCCCCCCTCCCCCCCACGTGCCCTCTGTTAACGGTCAGAGGGCACGCTTGCTGGAAACCTCTGTCGCAGCGTAGCGCCTGGAGCTGCTCCGTGCGAACGTTCAAAATGAGATTCGCCGTGGCAACGCCGCCACCGCCAAAACCCTGGCGGGCCACCAACCCCCTGCCCCCCCTTCACTGATGGGGCGCACCGCTTGAGATTCCCCCGGCGGCGCCGGCGGCGTCGGCCGCTCGCTGTCCCTTCCGCCCAATGCCCAGGACAAGCGGGGTTTGGCTACGCGCAGTGACCGGGAGGTTCAACGCGCACGAAGAGGCACCGCGGGGGGGGGGGGGGTGGGGATCAGGCATGGGCGACCATTGCCCCCCGCCGCCCTCACGAACAACCTTTGGAGGCTTCCCCCTGGACACTGACAAACAAGCGACAAACAACGGCAGCCATCACAAGGGTGCGCGCGCGCCAGCTCGGTAAGGATATGGGTTGCACACTACCTTGAGGCACCAGCAGCGAGGCCGTGTGCTCTGCCGCAGGACGTAGAAGGCGATGGGAGCCAGCAGCGGGTAGGGGAGGCCCTCCGTGGCCGAGCTCTTCCCGGCCTCCAAACCATCGCCGCCGTCGTCGCCGCCGCCGCCATCGCCGCCGTCACCACCGGCGGCTCCACCACCGGGGGTGGCCGTGGAGGTGGCGCGGTTCGGCGCGGCCCTCCCCGCCGGGTCCCTGCCGCTCGCTCCCGCGTCGTAGATGTGGACGAAGGCGGTGGAGGAGGAGGAGGGGGGTGGTGGTGGTGGTGGTGGTGGTGGAAGCAGCGGACCGCCAGCGGTGGAGGCCGCGGGGGGGTGGGCGGCTCCGGGGGTAGCGGTGGACTCCCGCTGCTGCTGCTGCTGCTGCGGTTGCTGCGTGGAGTACGCGGCGGCTCTGCCGAAGGTCGGGCGAGCAGCGGGAGCGGCGGCGGTGGGGCGAGCGCCATCGTCCATGGCAGCGCCGCGCCGGTGTCCCCGGCTGACGGACGGACGGAAGGACGCGGTGGATTAACGGAGGGACGGGTGGAGAGACAAGCGGACAGGCAGATCGGGTGAAGGGAGAGACAGATCGACAGAGAGACAAAGGGACAGAGAGACAAAGAGACGGACGGGGGAGAGAAGCAGATGGACAGAAGGGCAGATGGATGCATGGAGAGATGGAGGGACAGACGAACAGCCACCACGAGGCATCGCCACGAGGCATCGCCACGAGGCATCATCACGAGGCATCACCACGAGGCATCGCCGCGAGGCATCGCCGCGAGGCATCGCCGCGAGGCATCGCCGCGAGGCATCGCCGCGAGGCATCACCACGAGGCATCATCACGAGGCATCAGCCACGAGGCATCGCCGCGAGGCATCGCCGCGAGGCATCGCCGCGAGGCATCGCCGCGAGGCATCGCCGCGAGGCATCGCCGCGAGGCATCATCACGAGGCATCACCACGAGGCATCATCACGAGGCATCGCCGCGAGGCATCGCCGCGAGGCATCGCCGCGAGGCATCGCCGCGAGGCATCGCCGCGGGGCATCATCACGAGGCACTCCCCACGCACGTGAACTGCTTCAATCATCGGCCGCTCCACACTCGCCGAATGGGGGGGGGGGGGGGGGGTTAGCGATTCGAGTGGAAGCCACTGCCAGCGCTGCCGCATTCTATTGTTTACACTGCTGTTGCCCCCCTCCCTACCTGCCCCCCCCCCGCCCCCCCCCCCCCCGCCCCCGAGAGCAAAAAGCTCCCGAGACGCTCAAAAACTCCGAGCGGCAACAAGCAACACACGCGGCACCGCCAAAATCGCGGCGGATACGCGTCCCCGGCACACGCGTTGAATTGAGAGCGGTGCTTGTTGTTGTCGTCGTCATCGTTGTTGTTGTTGTGAGAGCTCGGGGAGGGACGAGCGAGGTGACGGAAGGTGAAGAGAGAGAGCAGATGGCCTGCAGCGTGGCGAGTAAGCGAGCGGGTGGGTGAGTGGATAAATGGGTGGGTGAGCAGATAAATGGGTGAGCGGATAAATGGGTTAGTGAGCAAATACAGAGGTGGGTGAGCGGATAAATGGGTGGGTGAGTAGATAAATGGGTGGGTGAGTAGATAAATAGGTGGGTGAGTAGATAAATAGGTGGGTGAGTAGATAAATGGGTGGGTGAGTAGATACATGGGTGGGTGAGTAGATAAATGGGTGGGTGAGTAGATAAATGGGTGGGTGAGCAGATAAATGGGTGGGTGAGCAGATAAATGGGTGGGTGAGTAGATAAATGGGTGGGTGAGTAGATAAATGGGTGGGTGGGCAGATAAATGGGTGGGTGAGCGGATAAATGGGTGGGTGAGCGGATAAATGGGTGGGTGAGCGGATAAATGGGTGGGTGAGTGGATAAATGGGTGGGTGAGCGGATAAATGGGTGGGTGAGCGGATAAATGGGTGGGTGAGTGGATAAATGGGTGGGTGAGTGGATAAATGGGGTGGTGGATATGGGTGAGCGGATAAATGGGTGGGTGAGTGGATAAATGGGTGGGTGAGTGGATAAATGGGTGGGTGAGTGGATAAATGGGTGGGTGAGTAGATAAATGGGTGGGTGAGTAGATAAATGGGTGGGTGAGCGGATAAATGGGTGGGTGAGTAGATAAATGGGTGAGTGAGTAGATAAATGGGTGGGTGAGCGGATAAATGGGTGGGTGAGTAGATAAATGGGTGGGTGAGTAGATAAATGGGTGAGTGAGCGAATAAATGGGTGGATGAGTGTTTTGCGAGCGAGTGCATGCCGGGGAGCGGCAGCGTAGTGGGTTAGCGCGGCCACGCTGCGAACCCAATGACCCCGGGTTCGATTACTGCTCGCGGCCTACACCGGTGACGATTATCTGAACCGTTCCTGGGCCTACCCTATGTCGACTCAGCCTCAAATGAGTACCTGGTGCGGTGTGTAAACATCGCCACTGGGGAGACAAAGGCGGCTGGGGCCTGGTGCTGGCCAACCACCTCTTCGTGCGCCGTGCCGGCCTTTATTGGTGCTGCTATTCGCGAACAGCACTTGTCCCAACAGTCTGTTACAGGCTGTACGGGGGATCTTTGTCTTTGGTGGCTGTGCCTCACGCCAATAAATATTCCTGCTCCAAGCCAGCAGCCGAGCAGCGCTCTTGACAGAGGCGCTCGCGAACAGCACTTGCTCCAACAGCCCGTGCGGCCTACACGGGTGACATTTGTCTTTGTGCACGCCCATTACATTTGCACAGCTCCTTTCGGGGTCAGAGCCTCTCGCTTCATTCAATCACTGCCCCTATTGTGAGGGCACCCGTACGGGGACACGATTCAGAGGCGGCCGCGTGTCTCCGAGGTCAGATCCTCAGAGGTCAGAGCCTCAGAGGTCAGATAACCTGAGTCCCAATCCGGGTCTCGGCTGCCCGGCCACAGCGATTACATGGGGGGGGGATTTCAAGTTTAGTGAGATGATGGACTCAGCCCTGTCACGGATCCCTCGCACAGAGACCCATAGACTCGCACAGAGACCCATAGACTCGCACAGAGACCCATAGACTCACACAGAGACCCATAGACCCACACAGAGACGCATAGACTCACACAAAGACCAATAGACCCACACAGAGACGCATAGACTCACACAGAGACCAATAGACTCGTACAGACCACCCATAGACTCACACAGAGACCCATAGACTCGCACAGAGACCCATAGACTCGCACAGAGACCCATAGACTCGCACAGAGACCCATAGACTCGCACAGAGACCCATAGACTCACACAGAGACCCATAGACCCACACAGAGACGCATAGACTCACACAAAGACCAATAGACTCATACAGAGACCCATAGACTCGCACAGAGACCCATGGACTCGCACATAGACCCATAGACTCACACAGCGACCCATAGACTCGCACAGAGACCCATAGACTCGCACAGAGATCCATAGACTCGCACAGAGACACATAGACCTGCACAGAGACCCATAGATTCACACAGAATAAGTTGTGATGAAACCGGCTTCTCAAGCGTAGCGAGTTGATGATGTCAGCCTGCCAACGAGCAAATATTCTACATTTGTATTTACGCAGCTCTGAGAATTGCCCCCCCCCCACCTCCCCCGCACCCGTCACCAGCGTGGTGAAATATGGTCAAAACAACCGCCGTCCTCCTGCCATGTGACAAACACAGCGTGGGGAGGAACCTCATCCAGCAGTGGACTGAGCAAGTATTTTTTTATTCGTGTTGAAACTCGGCAGCCCTCTATCTCTATTGGGGGCGCCACGGTGGCTGGGAGATGTTGACTACCTCTCTCGGTAGGTAGGACGTCGTGGGTTCCATCCCGATCCCCCTTGACGCCTGCGTCCAGCATTCCCTAACCGTTATTCACCAAACTCTTTGGTTATTTCGGTAAAGTCACGTAGGTATAAATTGAAACAAATCACGACGTTTCGGGCGCAACACAAGCGTCCATCATCAGGTGGGAAAGCTTTCCCAAGCGCCCACCTGATGATTATTTTCTACCTCCGTGACTTTACCGAAAGAACCAAAGAGTATGGATTCCTGCAGTCACGAAAGCTTCAAATCCTTATTCACCAACTTAGCTATCGGCGATGTTGGTTCTCCGCGAATCGCATCTGGAATTCTACACCACGACTGCCTGCAGAGAGAGAGAGAGAAAGTGATGACATCAAGTGATGAGAGAGAATGTGATTAGATGATGATGTTCACCACAAGTACCGCGTGTGGATAATGCAGCATTGATTCCTTGCGAAAGGCATCTCTTTTTTGAACATCTTAAAACAACTCCTGTTGTATTGACGGAAAGGGTAGACACCTATTATTATTTTGTGTACTTTGATACTGGCAAGAAAGGTCGCATGATACAGCTGCTGTTCGCCTATTGGCGTTGTTCTCTGGTCTGACATTGGCGAGACTAGGCCCTAAAGAAGGCTGCCACTGGTGATGGCCAATCACTTTCAAAGTCAATGCATCATCCCCATTTATATAAAAAGCTAAGTTGTGATTATGTGTGTCTTTTCAAAATGTTTAGCGTACTTCCCGACATGCAACATACTGGAAATTTGCCATGTGGGTACTTTCCAGACTGTACACCATGCAAAAGTTATAAAAAATAATTTTTTTTTTTGGGGGGGGGGGGGAAGCTCAATAATGCATTTATTTTTTGCACGGCAAATGAGCTGTGACGTCACATCTGTCATGTGACCCGCGCATGTGGAAGCACAACGTATTGTAGTGTAGTGGTTAGCGTTACGCTGCGCTACGAACCCGGCGACCCGAGTTCGATTCCCGCTCACGGCCACCACCGGTGACGATGATTTCAACCGCTCCTGGGCCTCCCCTAGGTCGACTCAGCCTCAAACGAGTAACTGCTGCGGTGTGTGAACATCGCCACTGGGGAGACAAAGGCGGCCGGGCGTGGTGGATCCAAGTCCCGGGCGAAGCCGGCTAGTAAAGCTCGTAGATTATACATCAGAGCCATGTTTGTTTGCACGCTCACCACGCGTGCCGTGCGTGGTTAACGCAGTAACTTGATTCCTTCTTCTATTCGGTGTTTGAACATCTTAACGCAACTCCTGCTGTATTGCCAGAAAGGAGTTAAACATATTCGTATTTTTCGTACTTTCATACTGGCAAAAAAGGCCCCATGATAGATAATGCGATGTGACAAATTGTTGAGATGAGGTGATTGTGAGACATTATGAGAAATACGGAATTATTTCCGGTAATTCATAAGGAAAAAAAAGGCTTCCGTAGGCCAATATCATTTTCGCCAAACTGGATTTTCGCGAGCATCTCCGGAACACATCCCTCGCGAATAACGCGGGAATGACGCATTTGGAGTTTGCGTGTCTCTCGTTCATCATCATCACGGTGGCTAGGAGATGTTAACTATCTCGCCTGGTGCACAGGAGAGCGTAGGTTCGAACCCGACCCTAACGACGCCTGCTGTATATTTGGAGTTTGCGTGTCTCTCTCTTTCATTATCATCACGGTGGCTAGGAGATGTTGACTACCTCGCCTGGTGTACAAGAGGTCGTGGGATCGACCCCGACCTCTTACGCCGGCTGTATATTTGGAGTTTGCGTGTCTCTCTCGTTCATCATCATCACGGTGGCTAGGATATGTTAACTCCCTCGCCTGGTCTACAGGAGGTCGTGGGATCGAACCCGACCCCTGATGCCTGCTGCTGTATATTTGGAGTCTGCGTGTCTCTCTCTCTCCCCATGGTTGCATGGATTTTTCTCCGGGCCCTCCTCCGCTGTTTGCCCACCGCATTCAGAATCGACGTCACCGCGCGTTTCATCGACGGAGATTCAACGCCCGATGTCGGCCGTGAGCGGGGATTGAACGCGAGTCGCCAGGGTTCGCAGCGCGGTGCGCTAACCGCAGCGCCACCGCTCGCCGTCGCACAAAGACAAAGGCAACGACCGCCGTATGGATCGAACAGACCACGAGGGCAAGTGCTGTTGGTGAGCCCCCTCCCCCCCCCCCCCCACAGATAAAAGACAAAGATCCCCCGTGTAGTCTAACAGACTGTTGGGGCAAGTGCTGTTAGCGAGCAGCACCTATGAAGGCCCACACCGTGGCACACGAAGGGGGGGGGGGGGTGGCCAACACCACGCCCGGCCGCCTTTGTCTCCCCCAGTGGCGATGTTCACTACACACCGCACCGGGTATTCATTTGAGGCTGAGTCGACCTAGGGGAGGCCCAGGACCGGTTCAGATAATCGTCACCGGTGTTGGCCGCGAACGGGAATCGAACCCGGGTCGCCGGGTTCGTAGCGCAGCGTAGCGCTAACCGCTACACCACCGCTCCCCACACAGACACACACACACAGATACACACTCGCACACCCAAGACACACACACTCAGACACCCACGCACACAATCGCACAATCACACACACGAGCACGCATTGCTGAATGTCATTGGAGCTGTCAGATTCAAAAGATGCGCACAGATACAGCACACGACGAGGCACCGCAGACAGCGTCGCCTCATTTAAGAAATCCGCCCGGATCAATCAACGGAATTCTCTTAATTTCCTTTCCACTGACACGAGGTATACGTCTAGCCGCGGAGATGGAGCGACAGAAACAGTTCGTATGTGGGCGGGTGCTGCTGCCTGGATCGAGAGGTGGCCGAGAGGGCTTGGGGAGGCCTTCATCCAGCAGTGGATTGGCCATGGCTATGGTGGTGGTGATGATGGTGATGATGGGGGAGCATCAAGGTGGACTGGGCTGAGCTAGTTGGGAGGTTGATAATGGCCGTGGCCGAGACACTGGGCCGGACAGGAGCTTCCTACTCATTGCAGTCATGATTCTGCTGCTGATGATGATGAGTCTGCTGCTGATGATGAATCTGCTAATGATGATGAGTCTGCTGATGATGATACTGCTGCTGATGATGAGTCTGCTGTTGATGATTCTGCTGTTGATGCTGAGTTTGCTGATGATGATACTGCTGCTAATGATGATATTGATGCTACTGATAATGATACTGCTGATGATGATGCTGATACTGCTGCTGATAATGAGCCTGCTGTTGATGATTCTGCTGTTGATGATGAGTCTGCTGATGATGATACTGCTGCTGATGATGCTGATACTGCTGCTCATAATACCGCTGCTAATGATGATGATGATGATATTGCGGCTACTGATGATAATGATACTGCTGCTGATGATGATGATAATGCTGCTGCTGATGATCATACTGCTGCTGATGATGCTGATACTGCTGCTGATGATGACACTGCTGCTCATAATCCTGCTGCTAATGGTGGTGATGACACAGCTGATCATAATCATGCTGCTAATGATGATGATATTGATGCTGATGATGATACTGCTGCTGATGATGCTGATACTGCTGATGATGATGGCACTGCTGATCACAATACCGCTGCTAATGATGATGATGATACAGCTGCTGATGGTGAACATTACGGATGTGATCCTGCTGCTGCTGATGATGATGATGGTTGCGACTGTGATGATGTGAGTGCCGCTGCTGCTGCTGCTGATGATGATGATGATGATTCTGCTGTTACAGCTGCCAACTGCTCCAATTACCATAATGGTTCTCAATCAGCCCCGTCTCGGATGTGAACCGATGACCTTCGCACGAGGGAACAGACAAATAGAGACAAAGACCGCCCACGTAGCCTTGCGAGACTGTTGGGGCAAGCGCTGTTAGCGAGCGGTAGCACCGAAGAAGATCGGCACAGCGCACAAGGGGGTCTGGCCATCCCCACGCCCGGCCGCCTTTGTATCTCACAGGCCTGTTGTTGAATACACACCGCACCGGATACTTTTTTAAGGCTGAGTCGACATAGGGGAGACCCAGAACAGGCTCCGTAATTCACCGCTGATGCTGGCCGCGAGCGGGTTCCGAACTCTGGGTGCCGGGTTTGTCTAAACCGGTCCTGGGCCTCCCCTAGGTCAATTCAGCCTTAAATGAGTACCGAACATTGTAGAAGCATCACACGTGGAGAGAGAAAGGTGGTCCGGGCGTGGCTGTGGCCACACTGCCCCTTCACGAGTGTCGTGTGCTCAGCCTTAACAGGTGCTCGCTAACAGCACTTACCCCGACAATCTGTCAGGGGCTACATGCAGGAGATGTTTGTATTTGCAGTGTCACGGGATATGTGTGTGTGCGTGTTTTTTTTAAATCTGAAAGTTCAAATGACATTGCACACACTGTGTGCGGATTTGTGATTGTGCGCTTACGAGGAGCGGCGGTGCAGCGGTGAGCGCCACGCTGCGCTACGAACCCTGCGCCCCGAGTTCGATTCCCGCTCACGGCCACCAACACCAGGTGACGATTATCTGAACCGGTTCTGAGCCTCCACTAGGTCGACTCGGCCTCAAATGAGTTACCTGGTTCGGTGTGTAGTGAACATCGCCACTGGGGGAGACAAAGGCGGCCGGGCGTGGTGCTCGTGTGTCATGGTGACAGTCTTCACACGTGCTCGCTAACAGCACTTGCCCCAACAGTCTGTTACAGGTTATACGGGGGATCTTTGTCTTTGTCTTTGTGTCTGTGTTTACGAGGAGCGGTGGTGCAACAGTTAGCGTGGCTGCACTACGAATCTGGCGTCCCGAGTTCGATTCCCGCTGACGGCCAACACCAGCGACGATTATCTGAACCGGTTCTGAGCCTCCACTAGGTCGACTCGGCCTCAAATGAGTACCTGATGCGTGTGTAAACAATCGCCACTAGGGAGACAAAGGCG
This sequence comes from Lethenteron reissneri, assembly GCF_015708825.2. Taxonomy (NCBI): domain Eukaryota; kingdom Metazoa; phylum Chordata; class Hyperoartia; order Petromyzontiformes; family Petromyzontidae; genus Lethenteron; species Lethenteron reissneri. Next base: position 7,329,909 of record NC_083841.1, on the reverse strand, counting down.
GTCGGGAGTGGTGCCCCCCCCCCCCCCCCGAGTGCTGCCACAGCGCCGGTCTTCATAGGTGCTCGCTAACAGCGCCTACCCCAACAGCCTGGTAAAGTCACACAATGGGCCTGAACCATGGGTGTGTGTGTGTCTCTCTCTTTCATGAGGCTCATAATGGCCGCGTTGGAGACACTGAGCCAACACTGCTGAGACCCAGGGTTCAAGCCCTGGGTCTGGATGTGTCTCTCTCAGGTTCATCATGGCTGGGTCAGAGACACCGAGCCAACACTGCTGAGACCCAGGGTTCAAGCCCTGGGTCTGGATGTGTCTCTCTCAGGTTCATCATGGCTGGGTCAGAGACACCGAGCCAACACTGCTGAGACCCAGGGTTCAAGCCCTGGGTCTGGATGTGTCTCTCTCAGGTTCATCATGGCTGGGTCAGAGACACCGAGCCAACACTGCTGAGACCCAGGGTTCAAGCCCTGGGTCTGGGTGTGTCTCTCTCAGGTTCATCATGGCTGGGTCAGAGACACTGAACCAACACTGCTGAGACCCAGGGTTCAAGCCTTTCAAGCCCTGGGTCTGGGTGTCTCTCTCAGGTTAGTCATGGCTGGGTCAGAGACACCGATCCAACACTGCTGAGATGATGGGTTCACCAGGACCCAGCATCTCAGCATCTTTTGTCCTCCCCTGTGTCGTCGGTGGCGAGTGGGGTCCCCCGTCGTTAGTGGGGTGCCGGTGATAGAGTTGGCACCCCCCCCCCCCCCCCCTGAGCTCTCACGCAAATGAAAGTCCGGGCAGGGGGTGCCAGGACAAGTCCCTTGGGGAGAGAGCCACGTGGGAAGGTGACATTCACGCGCCGCGACCACCCCCCACCCCGGTCTAACCCTCCACAGACTGTTGGGACAAGCGGCGTGGTGGTGGTGTGGGGTGGTGGTGGCGTGGTGGTGGTTTGGTGGTGGTGGTGGTGTGGGGTGGTGGTGGGGCATGGTGGTGTGGTGGTGGTGGGGCGTGGTGGTGGTGTGGTGGTGGTGTGGTGTGGTTGTGGCGTGGTGTTGTGGTGGTGGTGTGGCGTGGTGGTGGTGGTGTGGCGTGGTGGTGTGGTGTGGTGGTGTGGCGTGGTGTGGGGTGGTCAGCACCACGCTCGGCCGGCCCATCCTTTAGTCCGCCCTCTGCAGGGATTTAGCAAACGGGCCGCGTTCGAGGTGGTCGTTGAAGGCCCGAGTCAACCCCGGGGGGGGGGGGGGGGTGGGAGAGATGGCCCCGGGACCGCTCCGGGTGTTTGTCGCCGGTGGCCGCGAGCGGTGGGGGGGTGGGAGTCGAGCGCGGGTGTTGGGGCCGGGGTTTGGGAGCGCGGAGCGCGTTCCACCGCTGCGCCACCGCTCCCCGTGCACGACAGAAGCAGCGATCCCGCAGACACAAACTCACAAAGACAAAGACACCCCTCCCACCCGTGTAGCCTTCGCAGCCTGTTGGGGCAAGTGCTGTTAGCGAGTAGCACCTACGATGGCCGGCACGGCGCACGAGGTGGTGGGTGGCCAGCACCACGCCCGGCCGCCTTTGTCTCCCCAGTGGCGATGTTTACTACGCACCGCACCAGGTACTCATTTGAGTCGACGTAGGGGAGGCCCAGGACTGATTCAGATGACCGTCACCGGTGTTTGCCGTGAGCGGGAATCGAACCCCGGTCGCCAGGTTCGTTTCGCAGCTCGCTAACCGCTGCACCACCACTCCCCGCACACGGACTCACACAGAGATACACAGAGACACACAGAGACATACAGACCCAAAGACTCACACAGAGACACATGAAGACCCACATACTCACACAGAGACACAGAGTCCCACACAGAGACTTACAGACTCACACAAAGACTCACACAGACTCACACAAAGACTCACACAGAGACTCACAGACTCACACAAAGACTCACACAGAGACTCACAGACTCACACAAAGACTCACACAGAGGCACGCGAATACTCACAGATTCATGCAGAGACACAGCCTCAGACAGAGACACACAGACTCACACAGAGACTCACACAAAGACACAAAGACTCACACAGAGACACACAGACTCACACAGAGACTCACACAATGACACAAAGACTCACACAGAGACTCACACGGACTCACACAAAGACTCACACAGACTCACGCAAAGACACAGACTCACATCGATACACAGAGACTCTCACAGAGTCACAGACTCACATCGAGACACACAGACTGACGCAGAGACACACAGACTCATGCAGAGACACACAGATTCGCGCGGAGAGACACAGACTCACATCGAGACCCACATACTCACGCAGACTCACAGACTCACACAGAGACTCACACAGACTCACACAAAGACTCACGTCGACTCACACAGAGACACACAGACTCACACAGAGACAGACTCACATCGAGACCCACAGACACTCGCCGACTCACACAGAGGCACACCAACTCCCAGAGTCACACTAGACTCACGGCAGAGTCAGAGACTCACACACGAATGAAAATGTTCAATTTCAAAGAGGATTTGATGGATTTTGCTTGACACAGTTGGTGAAAAAAGTCCCGGAGGGCCCAAAGATGTCACGGCCAGAGACAAGCAGCACTCTGATCAAAGTTGTAAGAGATAAAGAGATACGTGTCTTGAATTGAACACGGATTTTAAGCAGCTTGGGGTTGGGGGGGTTAGAAATGATGGAGGGGAATTCTAAAGTGGAGCGGTGCGAGGGAAGAAGCAGAAATGAGGTGACTACCTGCGGTGTGGTGAGTGGGTGAGTGAGTGAGTGGGTGAGTGAGTGAGTGGGTGGGTGGGTGGGTGAGTGAGTGGGTGAGTGAGTGGGTGAGTAAGTGAGTGGGTGGGTGGGTGGGTGAGTGAGTGAGTGAGTGGGTGGGTGGGTGGGGGAGTGAGTGGGTGAGTGAGTGGGTGGGTGAGTGGGTGAGTGAGTGAGTGAGTAGGTGAGTGAGTGAGTGAGTGGGTGGGTGAGTGAGTGAGTGGGTAGGTGAGTGAGTGAGTGAGTGGGTGGGTGAGTGAGTGAGTGGGTAGGTGAGTGAGTGAGTGGGTGAGTGAGTGAGTGAGTGGGTGGGTGGGTGGATGAGTGAGTGGGTGAGTAAGTGGGTGGGTGCGTGGGTGAGTGGGTGAGTGAGTGGGTGAGTGAGTGAGTGAGTAGTGAGTGAGTGAGTGGGTAGGTGAGTGAGTGAGTGGGTGGGTGGGTGAGTGGGTGGGTGGGTGAGTGAGTGCCTGGGTGAGTGACTGAGTGGGTGGGCGGGTGAGTGAGTGAGTGGGTGGACGGGTGAGTGCGTGGGTGAGTGAGTGAGTGAGTGGGTGGGTGGGTGAGTGAGTGGGTGGGTGAGTGAGTGAGTGAGTGGGTGGACGGGTGAGTGAGTGGGTGAGTGAGTGGGTGGGTGGGTGGGTGAGTGAGTGGGTGGGTGGGTGGGTGAGTGAGTGGGTGGGTGGGTGGGGGAGTGAGTGAGTGAGTGGGTGAGTGAGTGGGTGGGTGAGTGGGTGAGTGAGTGAGTGAGTAGGTGAGTGAGTGAGTGGGTAGGTGAGTGAGTGGGTGGGTGGGTGAGTGAGTGAGTGGGTAGGTGAGTGAGTGAGTGGGTGGGTGAGTGAGTGAGTGAGTGGGTGGATGGGTGAGTGGGTGAGTGGGTGAGTGAGTAAGTGGGTGGGTGCGTGGGTGAGTGGGTGAGTGAGTGGGTGAGTGAGTGAGTAGTGAGTGAGTGGGTGAATGAGTGGGTGGGTGAGTGAGTGGGTGGGTGAGTAAGTGGGTGAGTGAGTGAGTGGGTGAGTGAGTGGGTGAGTGAGTAGATGAGTAAGTGAGTGAGTGGGTGAGTAAGTGGGTGAATGAGTGAGTGAGTGGTTGAGTGGGTGAGTGAGTGAATGGGTGAGTGAGTAAGTGGGTGGGTGAGTGAGTGGATGGGTGGGTGAGTGAGTGAGTGAGTGGGTGGGCGGGTGAGTGAGTGGGTGGACGGGTGAGTGCGTGGGTGAGTGAGTGAGTGGGTGGGTGGGTGGGTGGGTGGGTGAGTGAGTGAGTGGGTGGGTGAGTGAGTGAGTGGGTGGACGGGTGAGTGAATGGGTGAGTGAGTGAGTGGGTGGGTGGGGGAGTGAGTGAGTGAGTGGGTGAGTGAGTGGGTGGGTGAGTGAGTGAGTGAGTGGGTAGTTGAGTGAGTGAGTGGGTGAGTGAGTGGGTAGGTGAGTGAGTGAGTGAGTGGGTGGGTGGGTGGGTGAGTGGGTGGGTGGGTGGGTGGGTGGGTGAGTGAGTGAGTGCGTGGGTGAGTGAGTGAGTGGGTGGGTGGGTGGGCGGGTGGGTGGGTGAGTGAGTGCGTGGGTGAGTGAGTGAGTGGGTGGGTGGGTGAGTGCGTGGGTGGGTGAGGCGAGTGAGTGGGTGAGCGGGCGAGTGAGTGAGTGGGTGAGTGAGTGGGTGGGTGGGTGGGTGAGTGAGTGGGTGGGTGGGTGAGTGAGTGAGTGGGTGAGTGGGTGAGTGAGTGAGTGGGTAGGTGAGTGAGTGAGTGGGTGAGTGGGCGGGTGAGTGAGTGGGGTGGGTGGGTGAGTGAGTGAGTGAGTGGGTGGGTGGGTGGGTGAGTGAGTGGGTGAGTGAGTGGGTGGGTGAGTGGGTGAGTGGGTGAGTGAGTGAGTGGGTAGGTGAGTGGGTGGGTGAGTGAGTGGGTAGGTGAGTGAGTGAGTGGGTGAGTGGGTGGGTGAGTGAGTGGGTGAGTGGGTGGGTAGGTGAGTGAGTGAGTGAGTGGGTGAGTGAGGTGAGTGAGTGGGTAGTTGAGTGAGTGAGTGGGTGAGTGAGTGGGTAGGTGAGTGAGTGAGTGAGTGGGTGGGTGGGTGGGTGGGTGAGTGGGTGGGTGGGTGGGGTGGGTGGGTGGTGGGTGCGTGAGTGAGTGCGTGGGTGAGTGAGTGAGTGGGTGGGTGGGTGGGCGGGTGGGTGGGTGAGTGAGTGCGTGGTGAGTGAGTGAGTGGGTGGGTGGTGAGTGCGTGGGTGGGTGAGTGAGTGAGTGGGTGGGCGAGTGAGTGAGTGGGTGAGTGAGTGGGTGGGTGGGTGGGTGAGTGAGTGGGTGGGTGGGTGAGTGAGTGAGTGGGTGAGTGGGTGAGTGAGTGAGTGGGTAGGTTGAGTGAGTGAGTGGGTGAGTGGGCGGGTGAGTGAGTGGGTGGGTGGGTGAGTGAGTGAGTGAGTGGGTGGGTGGGTGGGTGAGTGAGTGGGTGAGTGAGTGGGTGGGTGAGTGGGTGAGTGGGTTGAGTGAGTGAGAGTGGGTAGGTGAGTGGGTGGGTGAGTGAGTGGGTAGGTGAGTGAGTGAGTGGGTGAGTGGGTGGGTGAGTGAGTGGGTGAGTGGGTGGGTAGGTGAGTGAGTGAGTGAGTGGGTGAGTGAGTGGATGGGTGGGTGAGTGAGTGAGTGGGTGGGCGGGTGAGTGAGTGGGTGGACGGGTGAGTGCGTGGGTGAGTGAGTGAGTGAGTGGGTGGGTGGGTGAGTGAGTGAGTGAGTGGGTGGGTGAGTGAGTGAGTGGGTGGACGGGTGAGTGAATGGGTGAGTGAGTGAGTGGGTCGGTGGGGGAGTGAGTGAGTGGGTGAGTGAGTGGGTGGGTGGGTGAGTGAGTGAGTGAGTGGGTAGGTGAGTGAGTGAGTGGGTGGGTGAGTGAGTGGGTAGGTGAGTGAGTGAGTGAGTGGGTCGGCGGGTGAGTGAGTGGGTGGGTGGGTGAGTGAGTGGGTGAGTGAGTGAGTGGTGGGTGGGCGGGTGAGTGAGTGGGTGGGTGGGTGGGGTGAGTGCGTGGGTGAGTGAGTGAGTGGGTGGGTGGGTGAGTGAGTGAGTGAGTGGGTGGGCGAGTGAGTGAGTGGGTGAGTGAGTGAGTGAGTGGGGTAGGTGAGTGAGTGAGTGGGTGGGTGAGTGAGTGGGTAGGTGAGTGAGTGAGTGATGGTTCGGTGGGTGGGTGGGTGGGTGAGTGAGTGCGTGGGTGAGTGAGTGAGTGGGTGGGTGGGCGGGTGAGTGAGTGGGTGGGTGGGTGGGTGAGTGCGTGGGTCAGTGAGTGAGTGGGTGGGTGGGTGAGTGAGTGAGTGGGTGGGCGAGTGAGTGAGTGAGTGGGTGAGTGAGTGGGTGGGTGGGTGGGTGAGTGAGTGAGTGGGTGGGTGGGTGAGTGAGTGGGTGAGTGGGTGAGTGAGTGAGTGAGTGAGTGGTAGGTGAGTGAGTGAGTGGGTGAGTGGGCGGGTGAGTGAGTGGGTGGGTGGGTGGGTGAGTGGGTGAGTGAGTGAGTGGGTGGGTGGGTGGGTGAGTGAGTGGGTGAGTGAGTGGGTGGGTGAGTGGGTGAGTGGGTGAGTGAGTGAGTGGGTGGGTGAGTGAGTGAGTGGGTGAGTGGGTGGGTGGGTGAGTTAGTGAGTGAGTGAGTGAGTGGGTGGTTGAGTGAGTGGGTGAGTGAGTGAGTGGGTGAGTAAGTGAGTGGGTGAGTAAGTGGGTGGGTGAATGAGTAAGTGAGTGGGTGGGTGAGTGGGGTGGGTGAGTGAGTGGGTGAGTGACTGGGTAGGTGAGTGAGTGAGTGGGTGAGTGGGTGGGTGGGTGAGTGAGTGGGTGAGTGGGTGGGTAGGTGAGTGAGTGAGTGGGTGAGTTGGTGGGTGGGTGGGTGATTGCGGCCTGCAGTGTGGTGAGCGTGTGTGCGAGAGTGTTGTTGTGACCTGCGGTATGGCAAGTGTGGAGTAGGTGTGTGTGTGTAGCGGTGGTAGTGTAGCGCTTAGCGCGCTGCGCTACGAACCTGGCGATTCCCGCTCACGGCTAACACCAGTGACGATTATCTGAACCGGTCTTGGGCCTCCCCTAGGTCGACTCAGCCTCAAATGAGTACCTGGTGTGGTGCGTAAACATCGCCACTACCATTTGCCACCCACCCCCTCGTGTGCCGTGTCGGCCTTCATAGGTGCTCGCTAACAGCACTTGCCCCAACAGTGCGTCAAGGCTATACGGGGCATCTTTGTCTTTGTATATATTATCGTGTTGTGGGGAGCGGTAGTGTAGCAGGTGAGCGTGGCCGCGCTACGAACCCGGCGACGCGAGTTCAATTCCCGCTCGCGGCCGCCAACACCCAGTGACGATCATCTGAACCGATCCTTTGGCCTCCCGCTAGGTCGACTCAGCCTCAAATGATCACGTGGCCCTTCCCAGGCCGGCTACAACCCCACGGTACTTGCCCCCAACATTCGGAGGAATAACAATAATGGGGGTTTTGTTCCCGTTTTTTCTTTGGCAACAAAACTGGAACCTTTTTACGAGGAATCATATTTACATTAACCACAATATCTGCGCTCAGAATGCAAAGAAAAGGCACACTCTGATAATGCATGCATTGTCCTTGAAACTGATTGGTCCACGCCAGAGACGGCTTTCCTTAGAGCCCAGTCTCGTGGTGTTCGACCAGAGGACGCCAAAAGGCGCACAGCTCAAACACAACGCCACCATCAGAGTAATGAGGGCTCCGTTGCCAGTACCAAAATGTAATCATAGGTTTTTCCTCTTTGTGTGGTTGCTTCGCCCTGCAGACTGTTAAGGCTATAGGGGGGATCTTTGTATTTGTTTGTGTGCGTGAGTGAGTTGATGTGACCGGCAGCGTGGTGGTGGTGGTGGTTGAACACAGTGTGGTGGTGGTGGTTCAACACAGTGTGGTGGTGGTGGTTCAACACAGTGTGGTGGTGGTGGTGGTTCAACACAGTGTGGTGTTGGTGGTGGTGGTTGAACACAGTGTGGTGGTGGTGGTGGTTCAACACAGTGTGGTGGTGGTGGTGGTGGTGGTTCAACACAGTGTGGTGTTGGTGGTGGTGGTTCAACACAGTGTGGTGGTGGTGGTGGTGGTTGAACACAGTGTGGTGGTGGTGGTTGAACACAGTGTGGTGGTGGTGGTTCAACACAGTGTGGTGGTGGTGGTGGTGGTTCAACACAGTGTGGTGTTGGTGGTGGTGGTTCAACACAGTGTGGTGGTGGTGGTGGTTCAACACAGTGTGGTGGTGGTGGTGGTTGAACACAGTGTGGTCGTGGTGGTGGTGGTGGTGGTTCAACAGTGTGGTGTTGGTGGTGGTTCAACACAGTGTGGTGGTGGTGGTGGTGGTGGTTGAACACAGTGTGGTGGTGGTGGTGGTTCAACACAGTGTGGTGGTGGTGGTTCAACACAGTGTGGTGGTGGTTGAACACAGTGTGGTGGTGGTGATGGTTGAACACTGGGTGATGGTGGTGGTTCAACACAGTGTGGTGGTGGTGGTTCAACACAGTGTGGTGGTGGTGGTGGTGGTTGAACACAGTGTGGTGGTGATGGTGGTGGTGGTTCAACACAATGTGGTGGTGGTTCAACACAGTGTGGTGGTAGAACACTGTGTGGTGGTAGTGATGGTGGTGGTTGTGGTTCAACACAGTGTGGTGGTGGTGGTTAAACATAGTGTGGTGGTAGAACACTGTGTGGTGGTTAGTGGTGGTGGTTGTGGTTCAACACAGTGTGGTGGTGGTGGTTGAACACAGTGTGGTGGTGGTGGTTAAACACTGTGGTGGTAGTGATGGTGGTGGTGGTTGAACACAGTGTGGTGGTGGTGGTGGTTGAACACTGTGTGGTGGTAGTGGTGGTGGTGGTTCAACACAGTGTGGTGGTGGTGGTGGTGGTGGTTGAACACGTGGTGGTGGTGGTTGAACACAGTGTGGGTGGTGGTGGTTCAACACAGTGTGGTGGTGGTGGTGGTGGTGGTGGTAGTGGTGGTGGTGGTGGTTAATTACCACGAAACCACGAATTAAACATAAACCTGTAGCAAATAAGCTTGTGCCGGAGGCCCCGGGGGGACAGGCGTCTATGACGTCTCCTGGCCAAACCCCAATTGGCGGAGCCAGGAGATTGAATCTTCACCCTCGGGGCTCCTCCAGACACAACGAAAAGCCATTACGGATGGCCACGTGGAATGTTCGAACGCTCACTGCGGAGGAGAGGTTGCCACTCCTTTGTCGGGAGCTGGACTGGTACCGCCTGGATCTCTGTGGCATTCAGGAGGTCCGGTGGGCCGGTTCTGGCTCCTGCCCCCATGAGGGGTGGACAGTCCTCTACTCGGGGCAGGAGACTGCCAAACAACAGGGTGTGGCTCTTCTTTGAACAAAAGAATGAAGGGGGCGTGGGAGTGTGGCGGTGAGGTGTGGGAAGCTGTAAGCCCCAGGATACTTTGGGCTCGCCTTCCCATCAACCGGAGGCGAGGAGTGGTGGTCGTGGTTACTTATGCCCCCACCGAAGACGAACATCCGTGGAGGGATGCAGGCAAAGCCGATGAGTCAGATGCCTTCTATGACCTCCTGTCACAGGTGCTGGCTAAAGTGGCCACTCGGGACAGAGTCATCTTGTTGGGTGACTTCAATGCCCGAGTTGGTCATGATGCTGGCACCTGGTCTAGAGTGATTGGAAGGCATGGGCCAGATCAGCTCAATAACAACGGTAGGAGGCTGCTAGATTTTTTGCAGCCCATGGGCTTGTAATTACCAACACGCTCTTCCGGCATCGGCGCATCCACACAACATCATGGACGCATTCCAGGTCCAAGCAAGAACATCTGCTGGACTACATAGTGACGGACCAGCGGATGCGAGCCCATGTCCTTGACACCAGGACCTACCGTGGAGCTGATCTGCCCTCTGACCATCGACTAGTCATCTGTAAGATGCGCCTGCTATTCTTCCACTCCAGTGGTGGGTGTACACCCAGGACTCCATTCCAACCTAAAGTGGCCTGGTGTCAGTTAGCTGATGAAAGTTGCAAGCGAGAATTTCATCATCGCTTGCAGCTGGGGTTGGCATCGTCCCCCACTCCTCCTGATGTCGAGGGTAAATGGGCGAGGTTTAGGACTGTGACTCATGCAGCTGCAATGGCTGCTTTGCGTACGCGGTCCAGACCTCCCCAGAAACCCTGGCTGACAGAGGAGGTGTTCAGGTTAATTGAGAAAAAGCGACAGGCCCAAGTTTACCGCAGCCTTCGCTCGGAAGTTCGGAGAGCCGTAAGGCGCTGCAAGGATGGGTGGTGGTCACGGGTTGCTGAGGAGATGGAGTCTGCCTCAGTGGCCCGCGATCACAAATCTCTATTTAACTCCATCAAAAAAGTAAAAAGCAGCGCCACACCTATTACCATCATTAGGGGAAAAAACGGTGATCCAATCTCCGACCCCCAGGAACAGGTTTGCAGATTTGCTGAGCATTTTTGTGAGGTCCTGGGGGAGGGAAAATCTCTCAGCCAGGAAAACATCATGGCACAAAGTGGGGATAACCCTGCTGAGGCTGCGGTGCCTCAATATTGGAAGAGGTCACCCCCTGTGAGTGGCTGGCTGAGGTGCCATCTGTTGAGGAAGTACTGAAGGCAATCCGGAGTCTGAGACTAGGAAAGGCACCAGGCAGAGATGATCTCCCAAGCGAAATGCTCAGGGAGGGTGGCGTTTGTGCACAGACTATGCCCTACATGACATCATAACAACAGTCTGGACCACTGGACGGGTTCCGCAGGATTGGAAGGATGCCCTGGTGGTCCCCCTCTTTAAAAGGGGGACCGCACAGACTGTAACAATTACAGGGGCATCTCACTCCTCAGTGTGCCGGGAAAGGTCCTGGCGAGGAGTATTCAACATCGCCTTGCTAGGCACGCTGAGGAGGGCTTGCGGAGCCCCAATGCGGTTTCAGGAAAGGACGGTCCTGCACAGATGCCATATTTTCTGTCCGTCTGCTACAGCAGAGATGTTAGGGAATTCCAACAAGACCTACATCTCTGCTTTATTGGCCTGGTCAAGGCCTATGATACCATCAGTAGGCCTGGGCTCTGGGTTGTTCTTCGTGCTTTCGGAGTCCCTGACCCTCTGCTCACGATCATTAAGGACCTTCATGATGGTGAGCGGGCCCGGGTAAAACTACGTGGCCGGGAGTCAGAGCCTTTCCCTGTACACCTTGGGGTGCGGCAGGGATTTCCTCTGGCTCCCACATTATTTAACATCTATTTTGACCGCGTAGTTCGTGAAGCCTTCAATAGCTGTACCGGGGGATTTTCCATTTGGTACAGATATAATGGGAGGCTGATCGATGCCCGGGTGCGATCAAGGGATGGCTCCCTATTGGTCAACCACGTTATATATGCCGATTATTTGGTAATAGCTGCTCATTCAGAGGAGTTGGAGACGCTGCTGCTGAGACTGGAGCGTGCCACTAAGAGGTGGAGCCTTACCACCAGCCCCACCAAAACTAAGCACCTGCCTGGGTATTTAGTACAATCGGACATTCCACCCCCACAACTCCCAATCGGTGATGGGGCAGTAGTGGAGAGAGTGGAGCGTTTCCCATACCTGGGCAGTGTGCTTATGACCGGCTCCAGTTTAACAGCAGAGGTCTCACTCCGAATCAGTCGAGCAGCAATATCTTTTCATCGGTTGCGTAACGCTGTGTGGAAGCTACCTGGTCTGTCGCTCCGCACGAAGCTTCAGGTCTTCTCGTCCACAGTCATTCCATCCCTTCTCTACGCTTGCGAAACGTGGACCCCCCTAATGGAGCATCTTCGCCGGTTGGAAACATTTAGGCTGGCCTGCCTACGATCCATCCTGGGTTTAACCAGGCTGGATTGTGTGAGGAGCTCACAAATCCTTGAAAGATCTGGGCAAAGTCCCATTCGGTGAGCTCCTCCAGGCAGGCAAGGCTGCGTTGGCTGGGTCATGTAGCCCGCATGACCAGCCACCGCATGCCTAAACAGATTTTGTTCGGCCGGATTCGAGGGGGCTAAACGGGTGCGGCACGGGCTAGAGAAGAGATGGAGTGATGTGGTACAGGAAGACGTGGAGCTGAGTGGACTTGCCGATGACTGGTACCAGCGGTGTCCAGATCGGCCTCTGTGGAGGAGGCTCGTGAAGGACGCTACTGGGCAGTTGGAGGCAGTCGCCCTCCAACAACAACGGAGGGCGGAGGAGCGACGCTCACAACAACGAGCGGAGCGCCGGGTGGCTAAAGCACAGCAAGTTGGTACAGTAGGGGGCACAGGTGGTGCATCAGCCAGTCATCTTGGTCATCTCAGTCAGTCGACCCGTGGCACCTGGGTCTGCCCCGTGACCTCCTGCCAGCGGGCGTTCGACACTTCACGTGGCCTCAAGGTGCACTTGGCCTGGCACAAGCGTCGTGGTGAAGTCACCGCCACTTAGTGGCGAACGGCGGTTGTGTTGTTGGTTGAAAACAGTGTGGTGGTGGTGGTTCAATACCGTGTGGTGGTGGTGGTGGTGGTGGTGGTGGTGGTGGTGGTGGTGGTGGTGGTGGTGGTGGTGGTGGTGGTGGTGGTGGTTGAACACAGTGTAGTGGTGGTGGTGGTGGTTAAACACAGCGTGTTGGTGGTGGTGGTTGAACACAGCGTGGTGGTGGTGGTTGTTGAACACAGCGTGGTGGTGGTAGTTGAACACAGTGTGGTGGTGGTGGTGGTGGTTGAACACAGCGTGGTGGTGGTGGTGGTTGTTGAACACAGTCTAGTGGTGGTGGTGGATGAGACGAGAGAGTGTCTGGTAGTCCTCAACATGGGTAGAGGAATCGGTGAGTGGAGTTTCCCCGGGAGCCATGGCTCGGAATCTGTCAGGTGCAGCCAAGCAGAAGCCGAGTACTGCTGGTGGTGGTGGTGGACGATGATGTTGGTGGTGGATGGTGATGTTGGAGGTGGTGGTGGACGATTTTGATGTTGGTTGTGGTTTGTGATATTGGAGGTGGTAGTGGATGGTGATGTTGGAGGTGGTGGTGGTGATGGTGGATTATGGTGGTGGTGGATGATCTTGATGGGTGGTGGATGATGGTGATGTTGGTGGTGGTGGTGGTGGTGGACGATGGTGATGTTGGTTGTGGTTTGTGATATTGGAGGTGGTGGTGGTGGATTATGGTGGTGGTGGGTGATCTTGATGGGTGGTGGATGATGTTGGTGGACGATGGTGATGTTGGAGGTGGTGGTGGTGGATGATGGTGGTGGTGGACGATGGTGATGCTGGTGGTGGTTTGTGATGTTGGAGGTGTTGGTGGTGGTGGATGATGTTTGTGGGTGGTGGATGATGGTCGTGGATGACCGTGGTGCTGGTGATGTTGGTTACGACCACGATGATGATGATGACACTTCTGATGCGTTTTTGTATTTACCGGCGTGCTGAAATATGGGCAAACAATCGCTGGAACTGACAGAGCTTTGATATGTGAGTTCACCTGTGTGTGTGTGTGTGGTGTGTGTGGTGTGTGTGGTGTGTGTGTGTGGTGTGGTGTGTGGTGGTGTGTGTGATGGTGTGTGTGTGTGGTGTGTGTGGTGTGTGTGTGGTGTGTATGGTGTGTGTGTGGTGTGTGTGGTGTGTATGTGGTCTGTGTGTGGTGTGTGTGTGGTGTGTGTGGTGTGTGTGTGGTGTGTGTGATGTGTGTGTGGTGTGTGTGTGGTGTGTGTGGTGTGTGTGTGGGGTGTGTGTGGTGTGTGTGTGTGTTCATAATGCGACTGTACACGGACACACACAGGGCGGCCAAACAGGAAAGTAATCCGACACCTAAGTACGTTACAGTTCCAATTTACCCATTATTGCAAGTCGTGGCTACACACACACAGACAGACACAGAGTGTGTGTTTGTGTATCTTGGCCACTGGGGAGACAAAGGCGGTCGCGGCGTGGTTCTCTCCACCCCCACCCCCTCGTGTGACGTGCCGGCCTTCATAGGTGCTCGCTAACATCACTTGCCCCAACAGTCTGTAACTGTCTATACGGGGGATCTTTGTCTTTGTATGCACAGCGTGTGTGTGGGTTAGCACCGTGGGAGCGGTGGTGCAGCGGTTAGCGCGCTGCCCTATGAACCCGGCGACCTGGGTTCGATTCCCGCTCACGGTCAACACCAGTGACGATTATCTGAACCGGTCCTGGGCCTCCCCTAGGTCGACTCAGCCTCAAAGGAGTACCTGGTGCGGTGTGTACTAAACATCGCCACTGGCGGCCGGGCGTGGTGTTGGCCACCCCACCCCCCCATGCGCCGTTCCGGCCTTCATAGGTGCTCGCTAACAGCACTTGCCCCAGCAGTCTGTGAAGGCTACACGGGGGATCTTTGTTTTATGTTGCATTGTGTGCCTGGCGATCCGAGTTCACGTCCTGGCCACCATCATCAGTGGCGAGTGACGTCTGACCTGGATCTCCAAAGGGAGACGGTGTGGTGGTTAAATTAACCTCATGGCGGTTCCCCGAGATACCCACAATACCCCGGCTCTCGCACCATGTCCGTGATGGAGTCGTTTTTAGTCTGTCGATGCATCGGCCATGCGGCCATGGACTCATCTCGACGAGTTGTACTCGTACGCACCACCACGGTGCGTACGAGCAGTTCAGGATCTCGGCTGCGTTTCAACATCGCGGAGTGCGGCACCGCTGCCGGATTGATTGATACTCCAGTCGCGGAGTAAAGTTACACCCCTGGGGGGAAAGTTTGCGTCCCTGAAATAAAATATCTAATCGTCTCCGCCATTTTGTATTAATTGGTAAGCCCAGGGTCCCGCCATGAGGCTCAAATAAAGGGTGGTGGAAATAGATCGTGGGCTGTGACGACACGCACGGTGTCGAGGAGGCGATGGGAACGACACCACCACGGGTGAGATGCGAGGCAGAGCGCGGAACCCGTGGGAGTCGTGGACACACGCGCAGGTTCGTGGCATCATCCAGCAGTGTATATATCACGGTGGTGGTGGTGTTCATGGTGGTGGTGGTGGTGGTAGCAGCATAGAGAGACGCGTGCTTGGAATCGCACCGAGAGGCAGAGAGAGAAGCCACGCGGAGCAGCGGAGGCACGCGCTGTGGGCGAACGGTAAGATTCGAACTGTGACGGCCAGAAGGGAGCACCACGGCCCCATGGTCACGAAGACAGCAGCGGAGCGGAGGCCGAGGAATGGAATCGCGACCGAGAGAAGGCGTCGGCCCATACCCCACCCCGGGCTGGTGGAGATGGAGCGATTGCGAAGATGGGCCACGATGCGTGGAGGATGCAGATGCTGGACTTAAGTTGCGAATTTATTTTGCACGCGATGAACGCGTGAGAGTAGAACTGCTGCGTGAGTGCCGCTGACTGGAGCTCCATTCAAACGACCTCATGAATCTGCGCTTTCAATTTGCCTTCTTTAATTGGTACCTTTTGGATCCTGACGTCGGTTACTCAACGATTGGGCCGCCTTCGCCTTGCGAATGTCGTCAATGCTTGGTGGGGTAGTGGGTGGTGGGGTTTGGTGGTGGGTGGTGGGTGGTTGTGGTGGTGGGTGGGTGGTGGGGTGGGTGGGGGTGGGTGGGTGGTGGGAGGTGGGTGGTGGGGGTGGTTGGTGGTGGGTGGGTGGGGTGGTGGTGGTGGTGGTGGGGTGTGGTGGTGGGGGGGGGGTGGGGTGGGGAGGGTGGGGGTTGTGGTGGGTGGTGGTGGTGGTGGGGGTGGTGGGGTGGTGGTGGGGTGGTGTGGTTGGTGGTGGTGTGGTGGGTGGGTGGTGGGGGGGGGTGGGTGGTGGGTGGTGGTGGGTGGTTGGTGTGGGTGGTGGGAGGTGAGTGATTGGTGGTGGGGGGTGGGTGGTGGGGGGTGGGTGGTGAGTGGTGGAGGGTGGGTGGTTGATGGTGGGTGGTGGTGGTTGGTGGTGGGTGGTGTTGGTGGTGGGTGGTGGTGGTTGGTGGTGGTGGGTGGTGGTGGGTGGTGGGGGGTGGGTGGTGGGTGGTGGTGGGTGGTGGGTGGGTGGGTGGGTGGTGGTGGGTGGTTGGTGGTGGGTGGTGGTAGGTGGGTGGTTGGGGGGGTGGGGGGTGGGTGGTGGTGGGGTGGGGTTGGTGAGTGGTGGAGGGTGAGTGGTGGGTGGTGGGTGGTTGGTGGTGGTGGTGGTTGGTGGTGGTGGTGGTTGGTGGTGGGTGGTGGTGGTTGGTGGTGGTGGGTGGTGGTGGGGGGTGGGTGGTGGGTGGTGGTGGGTGGTTGGTGGTGGGTGGTGGGAGGTGGTGTGGTTGGTGGTGGGGGGTGGGTGGGTGGGGGGTGGGTGGGTGGTGAGTGGTGGGGGTGGGTGGTGAGTGGTGGAGGGTGGGTGGTTGATGGTGGGTGGTGGTGGTTGGTGGTGGGTGGTGGTGGTTGGTGGTGGGTGGTGGTGGTTGGTGGTGGTGGGTGGTGGTGGGTGGTGGGGGGGGGGTGGTGGTGGGTGGTTGGTGGTGGGTGGTGGCTAGGTGGGTGGTTGGGGGTGGGGGGTGGGTGGTGGGGGTGGGTGGTGAGTGGTGGAGGGTGTTGGTGGGTGGTGGGTGGTTGGTGGTGGGTGGTTGGTGGTGGTGGTGGTTGGTGGTGGGTGGTGGTGGTTGGTGGTGGTGGGTGGTGGTGGGTGGTGGGTGGTGGTGGGTGGTTGGTGGTGGGTGGTGGGAGGTGGGTGGTTGGTGGTGGGGGGTGGGTGGGTGGTGGGGGGTGGAGGGTGGGTGGTGGGTGGTGGTTGGTGGTGGGTGGTGGTGGTTGGTGGTGGGTGGTGGTGGTTGGTGGTGGTGGGGTGGTGGTGGTTGGGTGGTGGTGGGTGGTGGGGGTGGTGGGGGTGGTGTGGTGGTGGTTGGTGGGTGGTGGTAGGTGGGTGGTTGGGGGTGGGGAGTGGGTGGTGGGGGTGGGTGGTGAGTGGTGGAGGGTGGGTGGTGGGTGGTGGGTGGTTGGTGGTGGGTGGTTGGTGGTGGTGGTGGTTGGTGGTGGGTGGTGGTGGTTGGTGGTGGTGGGTGGTGGTGGGTGGTGGGTGGTGGTGGGTGGTGGTGGTGGGTGGTGGGAGGTGGGTGGTTTGGTGGTGGGGGGGTGGGTGGGTGGTGGGTGGTTGATGGTGGGTGGTGGGTGGTGGTTGGTGGTGGGTGGTGGGTGGTGGTGGTTGGTGGTGGGTGGTGGGGGGGTGGGTGGTGGTGGGTGGTTGGTTGGTGGTGGGTGGTGGGAGGTTGGTGGTGGGGGGTGGGTGGTGGGGGGTGGGTGGTGGAGGGTGGGTGGTGGGTGGTGAGTGGTTGATGGTGGGTGGTGGTGGGTGGTGGTGGTTGGTGGTGGTGGGTGGTGGTGGTGGGTGGTGGTGGTTGGTGGTGGTGGTGGTGGTGGTGGTGGGTGGGTGGGTGGTGGGTGGTGGTGGTGGTGGTGGTGGTGGGTGGGTGGTTGGTGGTGGGTGGCGGTGGGTGGCGGTGGGTGGTGGTGGGTGGTGGGTGGTGGTGGGTAGTGGGTGGTGGTGGGTGGCGGTGGTTGGTGGTGGGTGGTGGGTGGGTGGTGGTGGGTGGTGGGGTTGGTGACGGGTTCTTGATCTTTAACGTGAAGTGGCTCGTGGCGTCGTCGCGATGACAGCGCCGGATGCGCCTCACATGAGCCCAGGGGCGGCCGCTGGAGGCCGAACCGCGAAACATTCGCGACGCGACCACTCGAAGCGCCACGGGGGCCACCAACTTCACTCGCCGCGGCCGCCCGCCGCCGCCAGAATGTGGATCGTGAGCGACCGCCTCGAGAAGAGATGGCGACCGCCATGAGAGACAGAGAGAGAGACAGAGAGAGAGAGTGAGAAGGTAATTATATCCAGCAGTGGAGTGAGGAGGTATGTTGCTGATACCTCGAGTGTGAGATGCAGAGAGAGGGCGCGTTAGTGACACGGTGAGAGGAACGTGAGAGGAGATGGGAGACAGAGTGAGTCGTTCCATCCAGCAGTGGTTTGAGCACGTCTCTCGCTGCTGCTGCTGCTCTCTGGAGTGTGAGATGGAGAGAGGGGGCGCGCCAGTGTGCGGTGTGTGCGTGAGTCGAGGTTGAGGTGTGCGTGAGTCAAGGTTGCGTGAGTCGAGGTTGAGGTGTGCGTGAGTCGAGGGGTGCGTGAGTCGAGGTGTGCGTGAGTCGAGGTGTGCGTGAGTCGAGGTTGCGGTGTGCGTGCATTTCTCTGTTATTCCTACGCTTAATTAAAGGCGCTTAATTAAAGGCACTTAGCGTTAGCTACTGGGGGAGGTGGTGGGGGAGGGGGAGTGTGTGGCTGTACAAGGCACAGGCAAAGCAAAGTAGCTGCGCCCCAAGTAGCTCAAGGGGGCCCTCGAGGTTCGTAGCAGTTATCGAGGAGAGACGGCGGTTGGGTGGAGGCGGTGGTGGAGGCGTTTGGTGGAGGCGGTGGTGGAGGCGGTGGTGGAGGCGGTGAGATGCAAATGTCGGCACGAATTCATTTGGTGAAGAGTGAAAAACTGCGGAGGAGATCCAACGAGATCCAAGCCACGGTCAGTCTCTGGTCTCGTCTCGGTCGGATCGTAGAGACCGAACGGGCGACCCAGCGGCGAATAAGTTGGAGGATGAGGAGCAGGGAGAGAGGGAGAGGGAGGGAATGTGTAAGGAGAGCAGAGCGTGAAATATTTTATTAAATCTTTCATTTAAAAAGGGGGGGAGGGCACATAAAGCAAAGCATTGAAAAAAAACAAAAAAAACGAAATGATGAACGAAGCAAAGTGCCGACTACACCGAGCATCTTCTTGATTCCTCTGATCGTCAAAATAAAAATAGAGAGGGTGGACGAGATAGGGAGGTCTGGATGAGGTACGAGTCGAGGTGGACAGACGACGAGGAGGAGTACAGGACCTGAAGTATGCACCATCACACTAAATGAGGCATTTTCGTTCCAAGACTTTCAGAGGCCAAAAATTCCCGGCATCCATAAAAACGCGACCAGGCCGTGAGGGCGAGCGGGGGGGGGGGGTAAACGTGTTTAGCCCCAAACCTCGTGGGAGCGGCGGCTAAATAAAGGATGTGTTTGTGTAGTTTTAGAAAATATCGGTGAAAATACATAAGAAATCTCAACGGAATCTGCGTGGCTCAATAAAGGATGCGTGCCGTGCGATGAATGGAGGGGCGCGTGGTTGGGTAATGGATCCGTGCGTGGATAATAATAATAATAAAGGCATTCTGTATTGAAACGAGACGCGTGCGTGATTGCATCAAGGACCCACCGTGTGGTCAAATACGGGCCGCGAGTTTGGGTTTAGAGAGTTAGAGATTGGGTGATGATTGGGGGGGAGGGGAGGGGTTTAAATTAAGTGTGTGGTTAATAAAGGATGCGTGGTGGGGGTGGTGTGAGTGAAACGTGTGCGGTGAAATATGGGGATGCCTGTGGTCAAATACATTATCGCCTGGTTACTGGCCGATGCGTGTGTGTGTGTGGTTAAATAATGTGCGGGTTAAATCAAGTGTGTGGCTAATAAAGGATGCGTTGTGGGGTTTTCAGTGAAACGTGTGCGGTGAAATATGGGGATGCCTGTGGTGAGATGAATGATCGCGTGGCGACTGGCCGATGCGTGTGTGTGGTTGCTTTGGGTTCTATAATGGATGGCGATATCTCGATTTGGGTTCGACACTTGGCCTTTATTGAACGCGCCGCTAAATAAAGGATCCCAATATCGCGATGGGCGTCTCCTCCGCGGGGTGGTGGGGGGCTCGAAAGAATGACGCCTCTTCGAAGCCGCAACTTGTACGCAGTGAAGTATGGCGTCTCAGTCGGGGTGGGGAGGTGGAGTTGTCGGTGGCGAAATAAAGGGAGCGATCATTAACTGGGATTGTAGGTCCGGGTACCTGCCAGATATCTCGCGTGATAACGTCTCAAAGTGAGTCCCTGGCGTTTAAATAGAAATAAGAGGATGTTGATGATGATGATGATTAGAAAGGTGATCTCGACGCGGTTAGACAATTGACACCGCGCCGGCTTCGCGCGGCTCAATGAAATGCATCGGCGCCGCGTGTGAATCGCGCGATTAATTAATTTGTAAAACAGGATCGCCAATTAATCGATCGGATGGCGTCTCAATAATCGATTTGCGGTGGTCGAATAAAGGATGCAAGTTGGGTCTGGCGTGGTTCAATGAAGGGACTTGACGAGAAACGATGGCTCTCACCGCTTGGCGAAATAATGGACAAGGATTATCAATGGGATTCAAAATAAAGGTTGTTTTGTGTGAGATCGCGTAAGTATGTGCATTTTATTTTATACCCACGTGACTTTACCGAAAGAACAAAAGAGTTTGGACACATTCATACTGACGCGACCTCACCCAACTACCCTTTATTGTGAATAATATCGATCGCCACAGCCTGCGACAATGTTAAATATGATCGATGGCCTTGCGCGGGTCCAATAAAGGACGCCGTGAACGCGAGCCACGTGACAAAGGGTGACGGATCGCACGCGCGGCCACGCGAAGTCCGACGGTTAAGTGCGTGGGGCAATCGAAACGAATTCTGCCGCAGTGAAATAAAGGACGCCGGCCCAAAGACAAAGGTCCCCCGTTGTAGCCTTGCAACAGACGACTGGGGCAAGTGCAGTCGACAGTCACGGCGAGTCACAGGAAGGGCGGAACGGCACGCGATCGGGAGGGGGTTGCGGGCGGACAGCACCACGCCCGGCCGCCTTTGTCTCCCCAGTGCTGATGCTCACACACCGCAGCAGGGGTACTCATTTGAGGCTGAGTCGACCTAGCGGAGGCCCAGGACCGGGTTCAAAAGCAGCTGTCCACTGTCATTAATCGTTGTCATCTTGCCGGGCTCGGAGCGCAGTGCAGCGCGAACCACTGCGCCACCGCTCCGCACTGCATGCGTTTAAACAAGACAAAGATCCCCCGGGTAGTCTAACAGACTGTCGGGGCAAGTGCTGTTAGCGAGCAGCAGCACCTATGAAGGCCGGCACCGTGGCACACGAGGGGGGTGGGTGGCCAGCACCACGCCCGACCGCCTTTGTCTCCCCTAGTAGCGATGTTTTCACGCACCACACCGAGTACTCGCTCGAGGCCGAGTCCACCTAGGGGAGGCCCAGGACCGCTTCAGACAATCGTCGCTGGGTGTTGGCCGTGAGCGGGAATCGAACCCCGGGTCGCCGGGTTCGTAGCGCGGCGTAGCGCTGACCGCTACAAGACCGCTCCCCGCTCACAGACAAACGCACTCACACACACTCACACAACGACTCACCTCTCGTGTCAAATGTATCTCCACGGTTGTGCCATCTCCCACGAGTAATCCGCCACCGTCACCGCGTCGTGCGTTTACCGACAAAGCGAGAATCGCATCTCTCTGCGGTCTACGGAGGCGAAGAATCAACAACTTACTGCTCCTAGCCAGAGTCCAGCATCAATCATCATCCACATGCCCCCCCCCCCCCCGCGAGTTGTCTTCTTCCTCTAAGCATCCGTGGCACCAAAGTCCAATCAACGAGTAAAGTTCCAAGGCGGGGGGCCTTTCAGTAATAGGTGCTCGCTAACTATGTACCCGCCCTCACTTTTGTCTCCCGAGACGAACCAAAATGTTGCTTTGGCTGTGTGGTGTCTTGCACCCGTGCATGCGCACACTTGTGTGTGTGTCTCCTCTGTCTCTCTCTCTGTCTCTTCCTCACCCTGTGCAGTTCAGTGTGGAGTGATTATGCCAGACTCTTCTCTCTATATATATAAACACGTAACTACTCCGCCTTCCTCTTTGTGTGTTGTGTGTGTGCTCTTTGCGTGATGGCTGTTGAATCTCCTCTCTCTCTCTCACTCACTCCTCCTCCTTCCCTCCAGCCCTCGGCTACCCGTGTACCTCCCCATCCGTGACGTGTCTACAAGTTGCGTGAATGTGTGTGCGTGTGTGTTAATGTGTGTGTGTGTTAGTGTGTGTGTGCGTGTTAATGTGTGTATGTGTGCGTGTGTGTTGATGTGTGTGTTAATGTGTGTGTGTTAATGTGTGTGTTAGTGTGTGTTAATGTGTGTGTGTGCGTGTGTTAATGTGTGTTAGTGTTGTGTGCGTGTGTGTGTTAATGTGTGTGCGTGTATTAGTGTGTGTGTGCGTGTGTTAATGTGTGTTAGTGTGTGCGTGTGTTGATGTGTGTGTGCGCGTGTGTTAATGTGTGTGTTAATGTGTGTGCGTGTGTTGGTGTGTGTGTGCGTGTGTGTTAATGTGTGTGTGTGTGCGTGGTAATGTGTGTGTGCGCATGTGTTAATGTGTGTGTATGTGCGTGTGTGAATGTATGTGTGTGTTAATGTGTGTGTGTGTGCGTGTGATAATGTGTGTGCCTGTTAATGTGTGTGCGTGCGTGTGTTAGTGTGTGTGTGTTAGTGTGTGTGTGTTAATGTGTGTGAGTGTGTGTGTGCGCGTGTGTTAATGTGTGCGTGTGTTAATGTGTGTGCGTGCTTTGTGTTAGTGTATGTGCGCGTGTGTTAATGTGTGTGTGCGTGCGTGTGTTAATGTGTGTGTGCTTGCGTGTGTTAATGTGTGTGTTAATGTGTGTGTATTATTGTGTGTGTGTACGTGCATGTGTTAATGTGTGTGCGTGCGTGTGTTAGTGTGTGTGTGCGTGTGTTAATGTGTGTGTGCGTGTGTTAATGTGTGTTAATGTGTGTGTATATTAGTGTGTGTTACTGTGTGTGTGTTAATGGTGTGTGTGCGTGTGTTAATGTGTGTTAGTGTATGTGTGTGTTTGTGTGTGTGTTAATGTGTGTGCGTGTGTTAGTGTGTGTGTGCGTGTGTTAATGTGTGTGTGCGTGCGTGCGTGTGTTAATGTGTGCGTGTGTGTTAATGTGTGTGCGTGGGTGTGTTAGTGTGTGTGTGTTAGTTAGTGTGTGCGTGTGTTAGTGTGTGCGTGTGTTAGTGTGTGTGCGTGTGTGTTAATGTGTGTGGTGCGTGTGTTAATGTGTGTGTGCGCATGTGTTAATGTGTGTATGTGCGTGTGTGAATGTATGTGTGTGTGATAATGTGTGTGTGTGCGCGTGTGATATTGTGTGTGCCTGTTAATGTGTGTGTGTGTGCGTGTGTTAGTGTGTGTGCGTGTGTGTTAATGTGTGTAATGTGTGTGTGCGTGTGTTAATGTGTGCGTGCGTGCGTGCGTGTGTTAATGTGTGGGTGTAATAGTGTGTGTGTTAATGTGTGTGTTAATGTGTGCGTGTGTTAGTGTGTGTGTGCTTGTGTCAATGTGTGTGCGTGCGTGTGTTAATGTGTGTGTGCGTGCGTGTGTTAATGTGTGTGTTAATGTGTGTGTGTATTAGTGTGTGTGTGTGCTTGTGTCAATGTGTGTGCGTGCGTGTGTTAATGTGTGTGTGTGCGTGTGCTAATGTGTGTGTGCGTGCGTATGTTAAGGTGTGTGTGTGCGTGCGTGTGTTAATGTGTGTTTGTATTTGTGTGTGTGTTAATGTGTGTGTATTAGTGCGTGTGTTAATGTGTGTGTGTGCGTGCGTGTGTGCGTGTGTTAATGTGTGTTAATGTGTGTGTTAATGTGCGTGTGTGTTAATGTGTGTGCGTGTGTTAATGTGTGTGTGTGCGTGCGTGTGTTAATGTGTGTGTGTGCGTACGTGTGTTAATGTGTGTGTGTATTAGTGTGTAGTGGGGAGCGTCGCGATTAGCGAGCCGCGCTACGAAGTTGGCGGGTTCGATTCCCGCTCACTGCCAACACCGGTGACGAATATTTGAACCCGGTTCATAGCTTCCCCTAGGTCGACTCAGCCTAAAATGAGTACTTGGTGTGGTGTGAAAATATCGAAACTTGGGAGACAAAGGCGGCCGGGCGTGGTGCTGGCCACCCACCCCCTCGTGTGCCGTATCGGCCTTCATAGGTGCTCGCTAACAGCACTTGCCCCAACAGTGCGTCAAGGCTATACGGGGAATCTTTGTCTTTGTATATATTCTCGTGTTGTGGGGAGGGGTAGAGTAGCAGGTGAGCGTGGCCGCGCTACGAACCCGGCGACGCGAGTTCAATTCCCGCTCGCGGCCGCCAACACCCAGTGACGATCATCTGAACCGATCCTTTGGCCTCCCGCTAGGTCGACTCAGCCTCAAATGATCACCTGGTGCTGTGAGTCGGCACGACGACCCCCACCTCCCCATCGTGCGCCGCCCTTCCCAGGCCGGCTGCGTCGCTAAATTGTCACGCGTTGCATTCCGCGCTCAACGCAATGCCATCAAATGCCAAGGTGTCTGTGCGCTTGCGTGGGCGTGTGCGCACGGTGCTGTGTGTGCACATGCACATGTATTGCATGCATGAGTATGCATGCATGGGTCTTTGTGTGTGTGTGTGTATGCCTGGTTGACCCACACACACACACAGGTCGACTCAGCCTCAAATAAGTACCCGGTGCGGGGAGACAAAGGCGGCCGGGCGTGGTGCTGGCCACCCATCCCGCACGTGTGCGCCGTGCCGGCCTTCATAGGCGCTGCTGCTCGCTAACAGCACTTGCCCCGGCAGTCTGTTAGAGGCTACACGGGGCATCTTTGTTTCTGTGTGTATTGGGAGCGGGCGTGGAGTGACGGCCCGAGTTCGATTCCCTTTCGTGGCCAAACGTCGGTGGCGAATATCTGAACCGGTCCTGGGCCTCCCCTAGGTCGACTCAGCCTTAGAACCGAGTAACTGGGTGTGGTGCGTAACCATCAGTCGTGGGGAGACCAAGGCGTTCGGGCGGGGTGTTGACCAATCCCGTCTCGCGGTCACCATTGCACACGAAGTCAATGTATGCGATGGTTATTCTGTTCATTGAATTATGCAATCGGCATGCCCATGCATTCCACATACGTGAGTGCATTGCATTACGTACGCATGCCGTAACTGTGTGCATTGTACGTTGAGCGTGTGCCACACAGATTGCATTCTCCACCGCATTGCATAAGCAATTTAGAATGCACCTAACAACATAGGTTTGCATGTGCACTTGTGCTACATTGTACATGCTATCTCTTTGTGCACATTGTATATATACAGGGCACCTACATACCTGCTCTGGGTCATTGCCCGAAACGTCGCCCATGTTTTGATTAAGGCCACACGCGCGCGCACACAGCGTGATTGACGGATGTGATGAGTGTCTTTAATATAGGGCACGAGTATTGGGAGAATGGCACACACACACACGCACGCGCACGCACGCGCGCGCTCCTAATCCATTGCATTGTATTGCATTGAAGGCGCGCGCGCCACGTGACAAAAGGGGGCAAAGCCACAGACAAAGGTCCCCCGGGTAGCCCACCACAGGCTGCCGGGGCAAGTGCTATTAGCGAGGAGCAGGGCACACGCCGGTGGTGTGGTAGGAGAAGACAAAAAAAAAACCACGCCTGACCGCCTTTGTATCACTGGCACATGTATCGAACACAGCTACCCCCCCCCCACCCGATACTCGCTCCGTGCTCGGATATTCAACGCTGCCGACACTGAATACTGTACAAATGCAGTACATACGATGTATAGTACCGTCTAAGTACAGTTTTATATTTTACGTCATCATCATTCGACAGACCTCTGTCAATTCGCTGCTCGATGAAGGCCTCCCGTGTTGTTTGACCATACTTCACCGCGCTGGTCAGGGGGCTTGTTGTGTGTGCGCTTGTGTCAACGTGTGTGCGTGTGTATGAGAGTGGTCTGTGTGTGTGTGCATTAGCGTGGGGGAGCGGTAGCGTAGCAGTTAGCGATACGCTGTGCTTTGAACCCGGCAACCCGGGTTCGATTTCCGCTCACGGCCAACACCGGTGACGATTATCTGAACCGGTCCTGGGCCCTCCGCTAGGTCGACTCAGCCTCAAATTACTACCAGGTACGGAACGTAATCGTTGTGCCTGGGACCGTGGCCGGGAATCGAACCCACAAGTTGGAACGTGGTTGGAACCGTTGGGGGGAGGGGGAGTTTAAAGCGCAGTGCCCTAACCATTGCGCCACCGCTCCCCGCTGCCACAACTGGAGATAGGGGCCGTCCATAAATGACGTCTCGCGATTTTGGACGAATTTTGACCCCCCCCCGTCACACGGCGTCACAAAAAGTCAGACCCCCCCCCCCCCTCCAAATATGACGTCACAAAGCTCTGCCCCGCCCCCCAAAATAAAACATGCTTGAAATCGCTTTAAACTATTGTCATTGTAGTGCGTATTTAATGTGGCGCTGCACTCTGATGTTGTAGGAGAAAACGTTTACTAAAAAGTCTATTTAATTAAGTAGAACGTGTTGTCTATATTTATTTAAAGTTGCCCATTTTGATGTGACGTCGCGTTTCTCCCCCCCCACCCCCAGGTGCGTGACGTCACTTATGGACGGCCCCATACAACGTGGCATGAACTGGAAAGTCAGGTTTGACTCACTTCTCTGGCTTCCGTGAATGGTTTACGGGGCGTCCTTTTGGCGAATAGCACGGGTTGAAACGTACAGACACACAAAGATCCCCCGTGTAGCCTTCACAGACTGTTGGGGCAAGTGCTGTTAGCGAGCACCTATGAAGGCTGAAACGGCGCACGAGGGGGTGGGTAGCTAGCACCACGCCCGGCCGCCTTCGTGTGCACTGAAATTGAATACACACCAAACCAGGTGCTCATTTAAGGCTAAGTCGACCTAGGAGAGCCCCATATTTATCACTGACGTGCGCAAACCACTGCACACTTGCCTACATTTCCCCCTCGCCGAAGCCGATCTAAAACACGACGCCAACCCCTAACACTGTTCCTAACACTACCCCTACCACTAACACTAACCCTACTCACACACTAACCCTACCCCTAATACAAACATTAACCCGAACATTAAATATACTCCTAACACTCCTCACGTTAACCCTAATAGAATATTGGTGCCCAGTTGGCTTAAGAAAGTCACACTGGTCGCGTCAGAGACACTGGTCCAATACTGCCCAGAACCTGAGTTCAAATCCCAGGTCTGGGTCTCTCTCTCTGTAGGTTCATGATGGCCGTGTCAAAAACACTGAGTGAACATCACTGAGATCCTGGGTTCAAGCCCTGGGTCTAGGTCTCTCTCTCAGGAGGTTCATGATACACGTGTCAGAGACACTGAGTGAACATCACTGAGATCCTGGGTTCAAGCCCTGGGTCTGGGTCTCTCTCTCAGTAGGTTCATGATGGCAGTATCAGAGACACTGAGTGAACATCACTGAGATCCTGGGTTCAAGCCCTGGGTCTAGGTCTCTCTCTCAGGAGGTTCATGATACACGTGTCAGAGACACTGAGTGAACATCACTGAGATCCTGGGTTCAAGCCCTGGGTCTGGGTCTCTCTCTCAGTAGGTTCATGATGGCCGTGTCAAAAACACTGAGTGAACATCACTGAGATCCTGGGTTCAAGCCCTGGGTCTAGGTCTCTCTCTCAGGAGGTTCATGATACACGTGTCAGAGACACTGAGTGAACATCACTGAGATCCTGGGTTCAAGCCCTGGGTCTGGGTCTCTCTCTCAGTAGGTTCATGATGGCAGTATCAGAAACACTGAGTGAACATCACTGAGATCCTGGGTTCAAGCCCTGGGTCTAGGTCTCTCTCAGGAGGTTCATGATACACGTGTCAGAGACACTGAGTGAACATCACTGAGATCCTGGGTTCAAGCCCTGGGTCTGGGTCTCTCTCTCAGTAGGTTCATGATGGCAGTATCAGAGACACTGAGTGAACATCACTGAGATCCTGGGTTCAAGCCCTGGGTCTAGGTCTCTCTCTCAGGAGGTTCATGATACACGTGTCAGAGACACTGAGTGAACATCACTGAGATCCTGGGTTCAAGCCCTGGGTCTGGGTCTCTCTCTCAGTAGGTTCATGATGGCAGTATCAGAGACACTGAGTGAACATCACTGAGATCCTGGGTTCAAGCCCTGGGTCTAGGTCTCTCTCTCTCAGGAGGTTCATGATACACATGTCAGAGACACTGAGTCAACATCACTGAGATCCTGGGTTCAAGCCCTGGGTCTGGGTATCTCTCTCAGTAGGTTCATGATGGCAGTATCAGAGACACTGAGTGAACATCACTGAGATCCTGGGTTCAAGCCCTGGGTCTAGGTCTCTCTCTCAATAGGTTCATGATGGCCGTGTCAGAGACACTGAGCGAACATCACTGAGATCCTGGGTTCAAGCCCTGGATCTGGGTCTCTCTCTCAATAGGTTCATAATGGCAGTGTCAGAGACACTGAGTGAACATCACTGAGTACCTGGGTTCAAGCCCTGGGTCTGAGTCTCTCTCTCTGTAGGTTCATTATGGCCGTGTCAGAGACACTGAGTGAACATCACTGAGATCCTGGGTTCAAGCCCTGGGTCTGGGTCTCTCTCTCAGTAGGTTCATGATGGCCGTGTCAGAGACACTGAGTGAACATCACTGAGATCCTGGGTTCAAGCCCTGGGTCTGGGTCTCTCTCTCTGTAGGTTCATGATGGCCGTGTCAGAGACACTGAGTGAACATCACTGAGTACCTGGGTTCAAGCCCCGGGTCTGGGTCTCTCTCTCTCTCTGTAGGTTCATGATGGCCGTGTCAGAGACACTGCGTGAACATCACTGAGATCCTGGGTTCAAGCCCTGGGTTTGGGTCTCTCTCTTTCAGTAGGTTCATAATGGCCGTGTCAGAGACACTGAGTGAACATCACTGAGATCCTGGGTTCAAGCCCTAGGTTTGGGTCTCTCTCTTTCAGTAGGTTCATGATGGCCGTGTCAGAGACACTGAGTGAACATCACTGAGATCCTGGGTTCAAGCCCTGGGTCTGGGTCTTTCTCTCAGTAGGTTCATGATGGCCGTGTCAGAGACATTGAGTCAGCATCACTGAGAACCTGGGTTCAAGCCCTGGGTCTCTCTCTCTCAGTAGGTTCATGATGGCCGTGTCAGAGACACTGAGTGAACATCACTGAGATCCTGGGTTCAAGCCCTGGGTCTGGGTCTCTCTCTCAGGAGGTTCATGATGGACGTGTCAGAGACACTGAGTGAACATCACTGAGATCCTGGGTTCAAGCCCTGGGTCTGGGTCTCTCTCTTTCAGTAGGTTCATGATGGACGTGTCAGAGACACTGAGTGAACATCACTGAGATCCTGGGTTCAAGCCCTGGGTCTCTTTCTCAGTAGGTTTATAATGGCCGTGTCAGAGACACTGAGTGAACATCACTGAGTACCTGGGTTCAAGCCCTGGGTCTGGGTCTCCCTCTCTGTAGGTTCATGATGGCCGTGTCAGAGACACTGAGTGAGCACCACTGAGATCCTGGGTTCAAGCCATGGGCCTGGGTCTCTCTTTCTGTAGGTTCACAATGGCCATGTCAGCAAGCAATGTTTGCCCTGTTCCACTGCGCGCATACACACACAGCGCCCTTTGGCAGCTGTTCAGCTGGCGATCATTTATTTATAGGAAGTTAAAATTACAAGACACCAAATTATAATTCATATATCTCTCCCCCTAAGAACATTCGAAACTAAACTCTTTCATTTTTGCATGGAAATGTTCTTTAGATATTTTTGTGCGTTAAAACATATTTTTCCATCACACACATATATATTTTTAGTCCTTTGACCATATACTCACCAAGCTGCTCAGTGCGGGGTTGGTGAATGGAATTTGTGCTCGGGACCAGTTTCGGATGTATTCGTCGCAGTCGGCAAGGAATTCATGATACATTTTTTGGTATGGCATCTTTTTAAATTCCCCAATTCTATGCCAATTGTGCCGTGGTGCCATCACGAGACGAGGAATCAGCGGGCAAATCTCTCAGAGCGGCGCCACCCTCCTCCGTGTTCTTGGAGAACGGCCTGCGGAAGCGGATATCACAGAGCTGCCTCCGAGATCCCTCCTCCTTCGTATTCAATCAACTCGCGACACTTGAGGACGCGGCTTAATCACAACTCAGTATATGGGTCTCTGTGATTCTATGGGTCTCTGTGTGAATCTACAGGTTTCTGTGTGAGTCTACGGGTCTCTGTGTGAATCTACGGGTCTCTGTATTCATCTTGGGTGTTTCTGTGTGAGTCTATGGGTCTCTGTGTGAGTCTACGTGTCTCTGTGTGAGTCTGTAGGTGTTTGTGTGAGTTTATGGGCCTCTGTGATTCTATAGGTCTCTGTGTGAATCTATGGGTTTCTGTGTGAGTCTACGGGTCTCTGTGTGAGCCTATGGTTCTTTGTGGGAATCTACTGGTCTCTGTATGAGTCTAGGGGTCTTTGTGCGGGTCTATGGGTCTCTGTATTAATCTATGGGTCTCTGTGTGAGTCTACGGGTCTCTGTGTGAGTCTATAGGTGTCTGTGTGATTCTATGGGTATATGTATGAATCTACGGGTTTATGTGTGAGTCTCTGGCTCTCTGTATGAATTTGTGGGTTTGTGTGTGAGTCTGTGGGTCTCTGTGTGAGTCCAGGGGTGTCTGCGTGAGTCTATGGGTCTCTGTATGAATCTATGGGTCTGTATTTGAGTGTATGGGTCTCTGTGTGAGTCTAAGGTCTCTGTGTGAGTCTACGGGTCTCTGTGTGAGTCTACTGCACTCTGTGTCAGTCTGGCTTTCAATGTAAGTCTACGGGGGTCTTTTCGATTTAAAGCTTTCGTGACTGCAGGGATTCATCTTCTTGGTTCTTTCGGTAAAGTCACGTAGAAGGGAAGTAATAAAATAATAAAATAATAAAACATAATAAAACAATTCTCACGACGTTTCGGCCACAACGCAAGCAGCCGTCCTCAGGTGAAAACAAGGTCTGTCGGGGAGACAGCGTCTGAAGTCGCTGTCGCCTCGACAGACCTGGTCGCCTCGACAGACCTGGTTTTCACCTGAGGACGGCTGCTTGCGTTGTGGCCGAAACGTCGTGAGAATTGTTTCATTATGTTTAATTTTTATTATTGTATTACTTCCCTTCTACGTGACTTTACCTAAAGAACCAAGAAGATCTACGGGGGTCGTTGTTGCGAGTCACTGCTGACCAAGCACGACATTGGAGGACCCCTCCACCCTCCCCACGCGTGGTTGGGGTGGCTGAAATCCGGGATCTCGGCAACGCAAAGCTCGCAAAAAATAAATATTAAATTATTTATTTTATTTGTATTTATTTCTTAATTAAGCTACCCCGCTGCGCAACGCGCGCCACGGGTTAAAGAGGGTGGCGGTGTTGGAGCCCAAGAGAGAGGCGCGCGCTCCGTACGGCTCGTTACCTCGTTACCAGGGCGACGCGGGGCATTCTCATCATTGGCGGAAGATTTTTGATGGGGGGGGGGGGTGGGGTGACACTCTTTTTATTCGTTCTCTTCCTCTGGCGTAAGGATCTCACTTGGATGGCGGCGATGCGGTTACGGGTGTCGAGGTTGGCCGCTGATCGGTTGTCGGTCGCGAATCCGCCCGTCGCGTGCATAAAAAAACTACAAAAAAACACACCACGTGTTTTTGTGAGTTTAATTGCTGGTCGAAGTTGACTTAGAATTCTGTCAATTCGATCGTGTCATCACCCACCGCCATCGTCATAATCATCAGTGGCAGTAGCAGAAGCTTCATAAGCAACGGATGCAAAAATGTCAGCAGCATCGGTAGCATCATCTGCAGCAACAGCGGAAAAAGCTGAATTATTATCATCAGCAGCAGCAGCATCAGAATCATCGTAATCGGATGAAGCATCAGCAGCGACTCCGGAATTTTCATCAGCATTGCTACAACCACTGTCATCATCGGCAATAGCAGCAGCAACATCATCCTCATCAGCAGCTTCACCATCATCACCACATTTACCACCACCACCACCATCATCATCTCTGCACCAGGGCTCATTCCATAGCTATCGTGGGTTCCGCCATGCTAATGTGGAATTTCCACCATTGGCTCAACGCCGCCAGCGGAGATTATTGCTGCAGCACGCTCGCGCATTTCTCGGAGGGAAAGGGGTTAACTTGCCTAATCCTGCTTAATAGGATTATGAGACTTAAGTTTCGAAATTATTTGATTATATTTCGTCTCATTAATTTAACCTTTCAGAGTCAAAAAGCTGCTCAACGGGGGGCATCGAGGCATTATCCCTCGTCTCCCGTGCACTGCCCTGCAGAGTCACTGGTGGGAATTCCACATGCGTATGACGGGGGCGAGTCCATCCACAGGACGGCCACTGAGAAAGCGATGCTCGTCATACAGGGTGCTCCAAAACAAAATGTGAACACTTCTGAGAATTTGCAACAATACAACGAGAAATGTGCCGCCTGCGGGCACTTGAGAACCACCTGGAGAAGATTCCAGGCACGCGTTGACAATGATGGCGAACAAGTGGCAGACTCTTTGAAGCTATTAACATACATTTCTTATCGCGTTACAGCGCGCTACCCGTTCTGTTTCGATTAAAAACGATCGTCCCATGTAAGTGTTAACATTTTTTTGAAGCACGCTGTATTTTATCATCGCCGGAAGGAGGGTTCATGGGCCGAGTCAGCCTCAACCACCTACACCCCTCGCGCCAGCCGGGTAATTGAACTCAAGCGCTGAGCTGAGCGGGCCGCGCGTGTTTCACTGTTACTGGGAATCACGCAAGCGAACCATGTCTCGTGGTCGAGACTGGTGACGGAGTGGCAGCCAAGGAAGGGGAACCTGCTGAGAGAAACTCGGTATTTGTGGCCGTGCAGGATTCTGTGTGAGCCGATGGGTTTCTGTGGAATATATGGGTTTGTGTGCGAGTCTATGGGTTCCTGCACTACTATATGGGTTTATGTGCGAGTCTATGGGTTCCTGCACTACTATATGGGTTTATGTGCGAGTCTATGGGTTCCTGCACTACTATATGGTTTATGTGCGAGTCTATGGTTCCTGCACTACTATATGGGTTTATGTGCGAGTCTATGGGTTCCTGCACTACTATATGGGTTTATGTGCGAGTCTATGGGTTCCTGCACTACTATATGGGTTTATGTGCGAGTCTATGGGTTCCTGCACTACTATATGGGTTTATGTGCGAGTCTATTGGGTTCCTGCACTACTATATGGGTTTATGTGCGAGTCTATGGGTTCCTGCACTACTATATGGGTGTATGTGCGAGTCTATGGGTCCGCACTACTATATGGGTTTATGTGCGAGTCTATGGGTTCCTGCACTACTATATGGGTTTATGTGCGAGTCTATGGGTTCCTGCACTACTATATGGGTTATGTGCGAGTCTATGGGTTCCTGCACTACTATATTGGGTTTTATGTGCGAGTCTATGGGTTCCTGCACTACTATATGGGTTTATGTGGCGAGTCTATGGGTTTCCTGCACTACTATATGGGTTATGTGCGAGTCTATGGGTTCCTGCCTATATATGGGTTTATGTGCGAGTCTATGGGTTCCTGCACTACTATATGGGTTTATGTGCGAGGTCTATGGGTTCCTGCACTACTATATGGGTTTATGTGCGAGTCTATGGGTTCCTGCACTACTATATGGGTTTATGTGCGAGTCTATGGGTTCCTGCACTACTATATGGGGTTATGTGCGAGTCTATGGGTTCCTGCACTACTATATGGGTTTATGTGCGAGTCTATGGGTTCCTGCACTACTATATGGGTTATGTGCGAGTCTATGGGTTCCTGCACTACTATATGGGTTATGTGCGAGTCTATGGGTTCCTGCACTACTATATGGGTTTATGTGCGAGTCTATGGGTTCCTGCACTACATATATGGGTTTATGTGCGAGTCTATGGGTTCCTGCACTACTATATGGGTTTATGTGCGAGGTCTATGGGTTCCTGCACTACTATATGGGTTATGTGCGAGTCTATGGGTTTCCTGCACTACTATATGGGTTTATGTGCGAGTCTATGGGTTCCTGCATACTATATGGGTTTGTGTGCGAGTCTATGGGTTCCTGCACTACCTATATGGGTTTATGTGCGAGTCTATGGGTTCCTGCACTACTATATGGGTTTATGTGCGAGTCTATGGGTTCCTGCACTTCTATATGGGTTTGTGTGCGAGTCTATGGGTTCCTGCACTACCATATGGGTTTGTGTGCGAGTCTATGGGTCCTGCACTACTATATGGGTTTGTGTGCGAGTTTATGGGTTCCTGCACTACTATATGGGTTTATGTGCGAGTCTAGTGGGTTCCTGCACTACTATATGGGTTTATGTGCGAGTCTATGGGTTCCTGCACTACTATATGGGTTTGTGTGCGAGTCTATGGGTTCCTGCACTACTATATGGGTTTGTGTGCGAGTCTATGGGTTCCTGCACTACTAATGGGTTGTGGCGAGTCTATGGGTTCCTGCACTACTATATGGGTTTATGTGCGAGTCTATGGGTTCCTGCACTACTATATGGGTTTATGTGCGAGTCTATGGGTTCCTGCACTACTATATGGGGTTATGTGCGAGTCTATGGGTTCCTGCACACTATCATGGGTTTATGTGCGAGTCTATGGGTTCCTGCACTACTATATGGGTTTATGTGCGAGTCTATGGGTTCCTGCCACTACTCTATGGGTTTATGTGCGAGTCTATGGGTTCCTGCACTACTATATGGGTTTGTGTGCGAGTCTATGGGTTCCTGCACTACTATATGGGTTTATGTGCGAGTCTATGGGTTCCGCACTACTATATGGGTTATGTGCGAGTCTATGGGTTCCTGCACTACTATATGGGTTTGTGCGAGTCTATGGGTTCCTGCACTACTATATGGGTTTTGTGCGAGTCTATGGGTTCCTGCACTACTATATGGGTTTTTGCGAGTCTATGGGTTCCTGCACTACTATATGGGTTATGTGCGAGTCTATGGGTTCCTGCACTACTATATGGGTTTGTGCGAGTCTATGGGTTCCTGCACTACTATATGGGTTTATGT
Source organism: Lethenteron reissneri (assembly GCF_015708825.2). Classification (NCBI taxonomy): domain Eukaryota; kingdom Metazoa; phylum Chordata; class Hyperoartia; order Petromyzontiformes; family Petromyzontidae; genus Lethenteron; species Lethenteron reissneri. The sequence continues at coordinate 7,295,439 of NC_083841.1, read as the reverse complement.
GCGAGTCTATGGGTTCCTGCACTACTATATGGGTTTATGTGCGAGTCTATGGGTTCCTGCACTACTATATGGGTTTATGTGCGAGTCTATGGGTTCCTGCACTACTATATGGGTTTATGTGAGTCTATGGGTTCCTGCACTACTATATGGTTTATGTGCGAGTCTATGGGTTCCTGCACTACTATATGGGTTTATGTGCGAGTCTATGGGTTCCTGCACTACTATATGGGTTTTGAGTGCGAGTCTATGGGTTCCTGCACTACTATATGGGTTTATGTGCGAGTCTATGGGTTCCTGCACTACTATATGGGTTTTATGTGCGAGTCTATGGGTTCCTGCACTACTATATGGGTTTATGTGCGAGTCTATGGGTTCCTGCACTACTATATGGGTTTATGTGCGAGTCTATGGTTCCTGCACTACTATATGGGTTTATGTGCGAGTCTATGGGTTCCTGCACTACTATATGGGTTTATGTGCGAGTCTATGGGTTCCGCACTACTATATGGGTTTATGTGCGAGTCTATGGGTTCCTGCACTACTATATGGGTTTTGTGTGCGAGTCTATGGGTTCCTGCACTACTATATGGGTTTTGTGTGCGAGTCTATGGGTTCCTGCACTACTATATGGGTTTGTGTGCGAGTCTATGGGTTCCTGCACTACTATATGGGTTTGTGCGAGTCTATGGGTTTCCTGCACTACTATATGGGTTTGTGCGAGTCTATGGGTTCCTGCACTACTATATGGGTTTAGTGTGCGAGTCTATGGGTTCCTGCACTACTATATGGTTTGTGTGCGAGTCTATGGGTTTCCTGCACTACTATATGGGTTTAGTGTGCGAGTCTATGGGTTTCCTGCACTACTATATGGGTTTATGTGCGAGTCTAGGGGTTCCTGCACTACTATATGGGTTTATGTGCGAGTCTATGGGTTCCTGCACTACTATATGGGTTTGTGTGCGAGTCTATGGGTTCCTGCACTACTATATGGGTTATGTGCGAGGCTCTATGGGTTCCTGCACTACTATATGGGTTTATGTGCGAGTCTATGGGTTCCTGCACTACTATATGGGTTTATGTGCGAGTCTATGGGTTCCTGCACTACTATATGGGTTTATGTGCGAGTCTATGGGTTTCCTGCACTACTAATGGGTTGTGTGCGAGTCTATGGGTTCCTGCACTACTATATGGGTTTATGTGCGAGTCTATGGGTTCCTGCACTACTATATTGGGTTTATGTGCGAGTCTATGGGTTCCTGCACTACTATATGGGTTTGTGTGCGAGTCTATGGGTTCCTGCACTACTATATGGGTTTTGTCGAGTCTATGGTTCTGCACTACTAATGTTTGTGTGCGAGTCTATGGGTTCCTGCACTACTATATGGGTTGTGCGAGTCTAGGGTTCCTGCACTACTATATGGGTTTATGTGCGAGTCTATGGGTTTCCTGCACTACTATATGGGTTTGTGTGCGAGTCTATGGTTCCTGCACTACTATGGGTTTGTGTGCGAGTCTATGGGTTCCTGCACTACTATATGGGTTTTGTGGCGAGCTATGGGTTCCTGCACTACTATATGGGTTTATGTGCGAGTCTATGGGTTCCTGCACTACTATGGGTTTATGTGAAGTCTATGGGTTCCTGCACTACTATATGGTTTATGTGCGAGTCTATGGGTTTCTGCACTCTACTATATGGTTTATGTGCGAGTCTATGGGTTCCTGCACTACTATATGGGTTTATGGTGCGAGTCTATGGGTTCCTGCCTACTCTATGGGTTTATGTGCGAGTCTATGGGTTCCTGCACTACTATATGGGTTTGTGGCGAGTCTATGGGGTTCCTTTGCGAGTCTATGAGTTTATGTGCGAGTCTATGGGTTTCTGTGCGAGTCTATGGGTTTCTGTGCGAGTCTATGGGTTTCTGTGCGAGTCTATGGGTTTCTGTATGTTGAACTTCGTTCTCGCCGTACGTAGTCAACCGTAATACTCGGAGGTGCGAGGAAAGACAATAAGCGAAACCCAAATCACCATTCTGTGTGTGTCTATGGGTTTATGTATGAGTTTATGGGCCTCTGTATGAGTCTATTGGTTTGTGTTCGAGTATCTGGGTTTCTGTGGAATATATGGGTTTCTGTGCGAGCCTATGGGTTTTTGTGGAATTTTTTTGTGCGAGCCGATGGGTTTGTGCGCGAGCCTATGCGTTTTGTGTGAGCCTATGGATTTCTGTGCGAGTCTATGGGTTTTTGTGCGAGTCTATGGGTTTTTGTGCGAGTCTATGGGTCTCTATGCCAGCCTATGTGTTTCTGTGCGAGTCTATGGGTTTGTACGTCAGTGTTTGGGGTTTCTGTTTGAGTCGCCGGTGACCGGGAAGAGAACCAATCAACTCGCTGCACTTGAGAACGCGGAGTTAATTGCTGTGGTTGGGGCTAAAGACGGGGATTTGAACCCAGGGTCACAGCGGTGCCGGATCAACGCCTCTGACGCGGCCACTGTGAACCCGACATAAAGAGACTCAGAACAATGTATTTATGCTGGAGGAATTCTATGAGTTATAGAGTTTTTTTTTTTTCACAGACATCCATTATTAAAACTTTCGGGGCCCACCACGAAAACCTTTTTTTGTCATTTTTATATATATATAATAATTTAGCAGCTACGGACAATTTGATTTTTTTTTTCTCAAAGAAATTAATTAGTAAAGAATTTCGCGTTGACGCCACGAGAAATCAATTGGGCATTAAATAAATAGAATTTCATTAAATCCGTATTATTGAACAAAGAGAAAGATCCCCGTGTAGCCTGTTGGAGCAAGTGCCGTTAGCGAGCACCTCTGAAAGCTGGCACCGCACACGAGGGGGTGGGTGGCCAGCACCACGCCCGACCGCCTTTGTCTCCCTAGTGATGATGTTTACACACCGCACTAGGTACTCACTTGAGGCTGAGTCGACCTAGGGGAGGCCCAGGACCGGTTCAGATAATCGTCACCGGTGTTGGTGGCCGTGAGCAGGAATCGAACTTGGGTCGCACATGCGAGCTGATCCGACTGTGCGCTCCCGCCAGTGGATATTGTCTCGGGCTGTGTTCCTCCTCCTCCTCCTTGAGCTGATCTTCCGTCATCCATCTTGGCCAGGGCTCGGCAAAGCTGCGGCGCTTTGATGACTGCTTCGCCACGGTAGCTATGAGATGTTAACTACCTCGCCTGGTACGCAGGAGGGCGTGGGTTCGATCCAGACCCTGACGCCTGCTGCTGTATATTTGGAGTTTGCGCGTCTCTCTCTCATTATCATAACGGTGGCTAGGAGATATTAACTACCTCGCAGAGTATACAGGAGGTCGTGGATTCGATCCCGACCCTAATGCATGCTGCTGTATATTTGGAGTTTGCGTGTCTCTCTCCCCGTGGTCGCGTGAGTTTTTCTCGGTCCCCCGGGTTTTCCCTCCACGTTTAGAATCAACGTCACGCATTTCGAGTGTTTGGCTGCAATACGTTTACACACCATGCCCATCAGCCACCGCGGTTGAGTTATCATTTGTGATCGCCAGGGTCGCTCCTGAAAAATAGTTAAATAGCTCAGTGGGGCTTACCTGGTATAATAAAAATATCAATAGTTTACAGTTTTACTTTAGGTTATATTGTCAAGGCTCTTCTTGTTATTTTGGTTGCAGACCCCTGGTGTTGACCAACGTCAGCCATCATAACCGCGACGCGTGATGACGCTACATGGTTAAATAAAGGAACTTCAATCACGGGATGCACTGAATCTCAATTGGTTCTCGCTCGGTTAAATAAAGGAACGGCAATGACTCTAAGGTGAGCATGACCTCCTAATTGCGCTGAGCCAGCCAATGTAACGTGGACATTCCGCGTTCCCCTGACGGGGCCAGCCTATCCATGGGCGGGCGTGGTGGTAACGAGAGGGTTGTAATGAGAGTGAATGCATTCCCGAAGGGCTCGCGAGCACACATGGCTCTGCCCATATAAGGGCATTGGAATAGAGGAAAGCTGCGTGTGTGGGTGGCTGTATGCTTGTGTACACGTGCTTGCGCGCGTGTGTGTGTATACGCGCGCGTGTGTGGAGGGAGGGGAGCGGTGGTGCATGGGTCAGCGCGCTGCGCTAAAAAAAACCCTGGTGGGATCCGAGTTCGCGTCCCGCTCACGGCCAACGCCGGTGATGAATAACTGAACCCAGTCCTGGGTCTCTCCTAGGTCGATTCAGCCTCAAATGAGTACCTGGTGCGGTGTGTAAACATCGCGTGGTGCTGGCCACCCATCCCCTAGTGTATCGTTGCCGGCCTTCATAGGTGCTTCTCGCTAACAGCACTTGCCCCAACAGTCTTTAAGGATATACGGGGGATCTTTGTCTTTGTTTGGTGAGCGGTCGGGTAGCGGTTTCTCGCGCTGCGCTACGAACCCGGCGACCCGAGTTCGATTCCCGCTCACGGACAACACCGGTGACGATTATCTGAACCGGTCCTAGGCCTCCCCTAGGTCGACTCAGCCTCAAATGAGTACCTGGTGCGGTGTGTAAACATCGCCACTGGGGAGACAAAGGCGGTCGGGCGTGGTGCTGGCCATCCACCCCCTCGTGAATCGTTGCCGGCCTTCATAGATGCTAGTCGCTAACAGCACTTGCTCCTGCAGTCTGTGAAGGCTATACGGGGCATCTTTGTCATTGTAACATCGGCATAGCGCAACAAACCCGGCGACCCGAGTTCGATTCCCGCTCACGGCCACCAACACCCAGTGAGGATTATCTGAACCGGTCACGGGCCTCCCCTAGGTCGACTCGGCCTAAATTAGTACCTGGTGCGGTGTGTAGTTAAATAATCGCTGGGGAGACAAAGGCGACCGGGCGTGGTGGTTCTGGCCATCCACCCCCTCGTGTGCCATATCAGCCCTCAGTGGTGCTCGCTAACAGCACTTGCCCCAATCGCCCGTGTGGGCTACATGGAGAATCTTTGTCTTTGGCTGCAGTGTCACGAGACACCGTCTGACAAAGCAACAGCTGCAGCACCCGAAGAGAATGAGTCAAGCAGCTGATGATGATTGTAGTGGTGATGATGGTGATAATAGTGGTGTGATAATAGTGGTAATGATGATAATAGTGGTGGTAATTATGATAATGATAGTGGTGGTGATGATAGTGGTGATGATGATAGTGATGGTGATGATAGTGGTGATGATAGTGATGGTGATGACAGTGGTAATGATAGTGGTGATGACTGGATATAATTATTGTGATGATAATGATAGTAGTAATGATGATGATAGTGGTGATGACAGTTGAGTGCGATAATGATGGGTGGTGAGAGATTTTTGGCAATGATGCTGATTATTACGATGACGACGACACTACTAAAGATGATGCTTCACTTCACTACAATGGCAAAGGGCTGTACATCACACTCCTAAAGTACTCGAATAAAATGTCATTGAATACATAATATCGGTCATCTGCCCAGGAAAGCCTCGCTGAGTCTCAAGACTAATTTTAAGAGGGTCCTGTCACGTCAAAGATGTTTGCCAGTGAGTCCCGTGAGTAACTAGGGAATTGGGGGGAAGCCATCCAGAGACACCAAGAGAATCTCCAGGAGAGATCGGTGGGGGTGGTGGTGTTGTGTTGGTGACACAAATCTCCGCACAGATAGATTCAGTCATCCACTCAAAAAGACTTCAATCCACCGAGGTTTGTCCTGGGCACTGACCACACTCCTGTACTGCACTGCCGTCAATACGAGTGTGGCCGTAACAAAAATAAAGCATAGGTGACGTTTCGGACATCGGCCCTTCTCCATAGCACACAGAGAGGCCAGAGAGCCAGAGAGCTAGAGAGGGGGTGGGATATGAGAGTTGGAAACTGCACTTGCTCACACCCTGATGATTATTAATACAACACAAAATAATAATAATGTTTATTTCGATTTAAAGCTTTCGTGACTGCAGGGATTCGTCTTCTTGGTTATTTCGGAAAAGTCACGTAGAAGGGAAATAATAAAATAATAAAAATAAAACATAACAAATATTTGTATTACTTTATTATTTCCCTTCTACGTGACTTTACCGAAACAACCAAGAAGAATAATGTTTTAATAGGGCAAATAAATATTTAGCCTCGTAAAATATTGAATACGTACCAGACAAGCCCCCCCCCCCCAACTCGTGTTAATAATGAAAACAATAACCTACATGTACAGGGTGCTTCAAAAAAATGTGAACACTTCGAGAATGTGCAACAACACCACGAGACATGTGCTGCCTGCAGGCTCTGGAGAAGAGTCCAGGCACGCGTTGACAACGATGGCGAACAAGTGGGAGACTCATTGACTTTTGTGAAGCTATCAACGTTACATTGTTATCGTGTTTACAGCGCATCGTTATTATACGTTCGTTTTCCGTGAACAAACGACGGCCCCGTGTAAGTGTTAACATCTTTGTTGAAACACCCTGTCTTTCTCGAGGCGCCTTCGGCCTTCGCCAGACCTCTCCGTTCAAAGACTCAATAAAAAAAAGCCGCCAGTGCCCTCTGCTGGCCGCACGACGCAGACCAAGACTCGCATGGCAGGCGGCCGCTGGTCGCCTTTCTCAAAGGCGAGCGGCTCGGGTGCTGGGGGGCTTTGAACCAGCACTGTGGGGGCTACGGTCGGGGGGGGGAGTGGTGGATCAGCGCACAGATGGTGTTTGTGAAACTCCTTCTTCCCGTGGGCATTGAGCAAGTCGGAGGTGGGCGTGGGGGTAAAGCAAGGTAAGCAATGTTAACGCGTTTCGCGTTTGTCGGAGGGCTTTCGCGACCAATATTATCCATGCGAGTGAAAAAAAATGAATAATTGCTATGCTACGACAGCCAAACACGCACCGCCCGTCCAAATGATCGTTAGCAAATATATCATGATCATAACTGATTTCTACTACCGGTTCTAGTATTAGGGTGTACTGAATTCTGCGTGTGGTTTGTCCAAGTTGTGTTGACGTACTCCAGCAGTAGCCGTTGCTCGACTGCCTGTGGGAAGTGCAATCAATGTCAAACATCGTCCTGTCTCTCCATTCATTACTTTCATATTCATTAAAAAGTGGGAAACTAGAATGTAATATGAGTGTTACATAGGCTCTCTCGCTGTCGAGTGGAAACAAACGTTTTTGGTGAAAAAGGGCCGATTTGCGCTTGCTAATCAATCAACCATTTGGAAAGTTACTTGGAAAGCGAATTAGCCACACAATCACCCAGCCACTACGGGCGTATTGGACTAACGTTGATGTCTTTATTACGTTATATTTGTCAGAAAGGCCACGTGGAGTCTGAGTAAAGTGTCAAGCCTTTATGTTGCGCTGCATGTGTCATATTTGTAGACAGTAGTTAGCTTTCATTTATTGCATATTCGTATAGTACAGTGTATACTTGCTTATGATAAATAGCATTGTTATTGTTTTTTTGATTCAAGTGCAAGCAGTTTTAGGGGGCGTCCATAAATGACGTCACGTGATTTTGACCCCCCCCCCCCCTTCGTCACGACGTCACAAAAGTCAGACCCCCCCCCCCAAATATAACGTCACAAGGCTCTGCCCCCCCCCCCCCAAAAACTAACATGCTTCAATTCGCTTTAAACTGTCACTGTAGTGCGTATTTAATGTGGCGCTGCACTCTGATGTTGTAGGAGAAAACATTTATTAAAAAGTCTATTTACTTAAGTAGAACGTGTTGTCTATATTATTTAAAGTTGCGCATTTTGATGTGATGTCACATTTCTCGAACCACCCCCCCCCCTCGTCACACATCGTCACAAGGTCTCACCCCCCCCCCCTTAGGTGCGTGACGTCATTTAGGACGGGCCCCTTATTACAGTCAGCTTTCATTCACAGCGAGTGTCATCATGAGGAAGAGGAAGGGTGGCAGATTTGTTTTTCTGAGGGGGGGGGGGACCCCCAGACCCCCTGGAAGATTTTGTCCCCCCCAATGTTGACTCCATGGCTACGGCCAGGGTGTAAATATCATGGTGGGTCGTTAACCCGCCACCACCCGACACAGGCGATATAGTAAGGGTTTGTCACGTAGAGACAACGTATCAACTCGTTAGGGGCTGTCCATAAATGACTTCACGCACATAAGGGGGGGGGGGGTCAGACATTTGTGACTATGTGTGACGAGGGGGGGGGGGGGTGGGAAATGTGACGTCACATCAAAATGCGCAACTTTAAATAAAATATAGGCAACACGTTCTACTTATATAAATAGACTTTTTTAATAAATGTTTTCCCCCTACAACATCAGAGTGCAGCGCCACATTAACTACGCACTACAATGACAATAGTTTAAAGCGATTTGAAAGATGTTTTATTTTGGGGGGGGGAGGGGTAGAGCTTTGAGGGGGGGGTCTGACTTTTTGTGACGCCGTGTGACGATGGGGGGGTCAAAAATCGTCCACAATTGCGTGACGTCATTTATGGACGGCCCCTTATCAACATTTACATCTACAATTAGAGTACGACGTTTCGCCGTTAATTACGAATAGCATCATCAGGCAATGTCGGCGATGTCTCCCGTTGGTTGTAATTACTGGCGAAAGTTCGTACTCGAATTGTAAATATTGTGGGTTTACTCTCCAACACACCGATGTGCTGTACTAGTAACGAATTGGCATGTTTCTACGTAAATATATGGGTCTCTGTGTGTATATGGGTCTCTGCGTGAGTCTATGGATGTCCATGTGAGTGAATGGGTCTCTGTGTGAATATATGGTTATCTACGTAAGTCTATGAGTTTTCTGGGTAAATCTACGGGTCTCTGTGTGAATCTATGGGTCTCTGTGTGAGTATATGGTTATCTGCGTAAGTCTATGCGTCTCTAGGTAAATTTACGGGTCTCTGTGTGAGTCTATGGGTATCTGTGTGAGTATATGGCTATCTACGTAAGTATATGGGTCTCTGGGTAAGTCTACGGGTCTCTATGTGAGTCTATGGGTCTCAATGTGAGTATATGGGTATATGTGTGTCTATGGGTCTCTGTGTGAGTCTATGGGTCTCTGTGTAAGTCTATGGGTCTCTCGTGAGTCTATGGGTTTTTATGTGAGTCTATGGGTCTCTGTGTAAGTCTATGGATCTCTATGTGAGTATATGGGTGTCTATGTGAGTATATAGGTATCCGTGAGTCTATGGGCCTCTTTGTAAGTCTATGGGTCTCCATGTGAGTCTGTGGGCCATTGTGTGAGTCTATGGGTCTCTGTTTGAGTCTGTGGCTCTCTGTGTGAGTCTGTGGGTCTCTGTGTGAGTCTGTGGGTCTCTGTTTGAGTCTGTGGCTCTCTGTTTGAGTCTGTGGCTCTCTGTTTGAGTCTGTGGGTCTCTGTGTGAGTCTATGGGTCTCTGTTGAGTCTGTTGCTCTCTGTGTGAGTCTATGGGTCTCTGTGTGAGTCTATGGGTCTCTGTGTGAGTCTATGGGTCTCTGTGTGAGTCTGTGGGGTTTCTGTGTGAGTCTGTGGGTCTCTGTTTGAGTCCTGTGGCTCTCCTGTGTGAGTCTGTGGGTCTCTGTGTGAGTCTGTGGGTCTCTGTTTGAGTCTGTGGCTCTCTGTTTGAGTCGTGGCTCTCTGTGTGAGTCTGTGGGTCTCTGTGTGAGTCTATGGTCTCTGTTTGAGTCGTGGCTCTCTGTGTGAGTCTATGGGTCTCTGTTGTGAGTCTATGGGTCTCTGTGTGAGTCTATGGGTCTCTGTGTGAGTCTGTTGGTTTCTGTGGTGAGTCTGTGGGTCTCTGTTTGAGTCTGTGGGCTTCTCTGTTTGAGTCGTGGTGGCCTCTCTGTGTGAGTCTGTGGGTCTCTGTGTGAGTCTATGGGTCTCTGTTTGAGTCTGTGGCTCTCTGTGGGAGTCTATGGGTCCTCTGTGTGAGTCTATGGGTCCTCTGTGTGAGTCCTGTGGGTCTGTTTGAGTCTATGGGTCTCTGTGGTGAGTCTATGGGTCTCTGTGTGATCTATGGGTCTCTGTGTGAGTCTATGGGTCTCTGTGTGAGTCTATGGGTCTCTGTTGAGTCTATGGGTCTCTTTTAGTCTGTGCCTCTGTTGAGTCTGTGGGTCTCTGTGTGAGTCCTATGGGTCTCTGTGTGAGTCTATGGGTCTCTGTGTGAGTCTATGGTCTCTGTGTGAGTCTATGGGTATCTGTGTGAGTCTCGATGGGTCTGTGTGAGTCTATGGTCTCTGTGTGAGTCTATGGGTCTCTGTGTGTCTGTGGGTCTCGTGTGAGTCTATGGGTCTCTGTTTGAGTCTATGGGTCTCTGTGTGAGTCTATGGGTCTCTGTGTGAGTCTAGGGTCTCTGTCTGAGTCTATGGGTCTCTGTGTGAGTCTATGGGTCTCTGTGTGAGTCTGCGGTCTCTGTGTGAGTCTATGGTCTCTGTGTGATCTGTGGCTCTCTGTGTGAGTCTATGGGTTCTGTGTGAGTCTGTGGCTCTCTGTGTGAGTCTATGGGTCGCTCTGTGTGAGTCTGTGCTCTCTGTGTGAGTCTATGGTCTCTGTGTGAGTCTGTGGGTCTCTGTTTGAGTCTATGGGTCTGTGTTTGAGTCTGTGGCTCTCTGTGTGAGTCTATGGGTCTCTGTGTGAGTCTATGGGTCTCTGTTTGAGTCTGTGGCTCTCTGTGTGAGTCTGTGGGTCTCTCGTGAGTCTATGGGTTTTTATTGAGGATGGGGGCTCTGTGTGAGTCTATGGGTCTCTGTTTGAGTCTGTGCTCTCTGTGTGAGTCTATGGGTCTCTGTGTGAGTCTATGGGTCTCTGTGTGAGTCTATGGTCTCTGTGTGAGTCCTGTGGGTTTCTGTGTGAGTCTGTGGGTCTCTGTTGAGTCTGTGGCTCTCTGTGTGAGTCTATGGGTCTCTGTGTGAGTCTATGGGTCTCTGTGTGATCTGTGGGTCTCTGTTGAGTCTTGGGTCTCTGTGTAGTCTATGGGTCTCTGTGTGAGTCTATGGTCTCTGTGTGAGTCTATGGGTCTCTGTGTGAGTCTATGGGTCTCTGTGTGAGTCTGTGGCTCTGTGAGTCTATGGGTCTCTGTGTGAGTCTAGGGTCTCTGGTGAGTCTATGGTCTCTGTGTGAGTCTATGGGTCTCTGTGTTAGTCTATGGGTCTCTGTGTGAGTCTATGGTCTCTGTGTGAGTCTATGGGTCTCTGTGTGAGTCTATGGGTCTCTGGTGAGTCTATGGGTCTCTGTTGAGTCTATGGGTCTCTGTTTGAGTCTATGGGTCTCTGTGTGAGTCTATGGGTCTCTGTGTGAGTCTATGGGTCTCTGTCTGAGTCTATGGGTCTCTGTGAGTCTATGGTCTCTGTGTGAGTCTGTGTCTCTGTTGAGTCTATGGTCTCTGTGTGAGTCGGGGTCTCTGTGTGAGTCTATGGGTCTCTGTGAGTCTTGGCTCTCGTGTGAGTCTATGGGTCTCTGTGTGAGTCTGTGGTCTCTCTGTGAGTCTATGGTCTCTGTGTGAGTCTGTGGTTCTCTGTTTGAGTCTATGGGTCTCTGTTGAGTCTGTGGCTCCTGTGTGAGTCTATGGGTCTCTGTGTGAGTCTATGGGTCTCTGTTTGAGTCTGTGCTCTGTGTTGATCTGTGGTTCTCGTGAGTCTATAGGTTTGTGTGAGTCTATGGTCTCTGTGAGTCATGGGCCTCTTTGAAGTCTATGGGTCTCCATGTGAGTCTGTGGCCGTGTGAGTCTATGGTCTCTGTTTGGTCTGTAGCTCTCTGTGTGAGTCTGTGGGCTCTCTGTGTGAGTCTATGGGTCTCTGTGTGAGTCTATGGGTCTCTCTGTAGTCTATGGGTCTTTGTGAGTCTATGGGTCTCTGTGTAGTCTATGGGTCCTCTGTTGAGTCTGTGGCTCTCTGGTGTGTCTATGGGTCTCTGTGTGAGTCTATGGGTCTCTGTGTGAGTCTATGGGTCTCTGTGTGTCATGGGTCTCTGTGTGAGTCTATGGGTCTCGTGTGAGTCTATGGGTCTCTGTGTGAGTCTATGGGTCTCTGTGTGAGTCTATGGGTCTCTGTGTGAGTCTATGGGTCTCTGTGTGCGTCTATGGGTCTCTGTGTGAGTCTATGGGTCTCTGTGTGAGTCTATGGGTCTCTGTGGAGTCTATGGGTCTCTGTCTGAGTCTATGGGTCTCTGGTGAGTCTAGGGTCTCTGTTGGTCTGCGGGTCTCTGTGTGGACTATGGTCTCTGTGGATCTGTGGGTCTCTGTGTGAGTCTATGGGTCTCTGTGTGAGTCTGTGGCTCTCTGTGTGAGTCTATGGGTCTCTGTGTGAGTCTGTTCTCTGTGTGAGTCTATGGGTCTCTGTGTGAGTCTGTGGTCTCTGTTGAGTCTATGGTCTCTGTTGAGTCTGTGGTCGCTGTGTGAGTCTATGGGTCTCTGTGTGAGTCTATGGTCTCTGTGAGTCTGTGGGTCTCTGTGTGAGTCTGTGGGTCTCTGTGAGTCTATGGGTTTTTATGTGAGTCTATGGGTATCTGTGAGTCTATGGTCTCTGTTGAGTCTGGGCTCTCTGTGTGAGTCTATGGTCTCTGTGTGAGTCTATGGTCTCTGTGAGTCTATGGGTCTCGTGTGAGTCTATGGGTTCTGTGTGAGTCTGTGGGTCTCTGTTGAGTCTGTGGCTCTCTGTGTGAGTCTATGGGTCTCTGTGTGAGTCTATGGGCTCTGTGTGAGTCTATGGGTCTCTGTGTGAGTCTATGGGTCTCTGTGTGAGTCTATGGGTCTCTGTGTGAGTCTATGGGTCTCTGTGTGAGTCTATGGGTCTCTGTGTGAGTCTATGGGTCTCTGTGTGAGTCTGGGTCTCTGTGTGAGTCTATGGGGTCTCTGTGTGGTCTATGGGTCTCTGTGTGAGTCTATGGGTCTCTGTGTGAGTCTATGGGTCTCTGTGTGAGTCTATGGGTCTCTGTGTGAGTCTATGGGTCTCTGTGTGAGTCTATGGGTCTCTGTGTGAGTCTATGGGTCTCTGTGTGAGTCTGTGGGTCTCTGTGTGAGTCTATGGGTCTCTGTTTGAGTCTATGGGTCTCTGTGTGAGTCTATGGGTCTCTGTGTGGTCTATGGGTCTCTGTGTGAGTCTATGGTCTCTGTGCGAGTCTATGGGTCTCTGTGTGATCTGCGGTCTCTGTGTGAGTCTATGGGTCTCTGTGTGAGTCTGTGGTCTCTCTGTGTGAGTCTATGGGTCTCTGTGTGAGTCTGTGGCTCTCTGTGTGAGTCTATGGTCTCTGTGTGAGTCTGTGGCTCTCTGTGTGAGTCTATGGGTCTCTGTGTGAGTCTGTGGTCTCTGTTGAGTCTATGGGTCTCTGTTTGAGTCTGTGGCTCTCTGTTGAGTCTATGGGTCTCTGTGTGAGTCTATGGGTCTCTGTTTGAGTCTGTGGCTCTCTGTGAGTCGGTGGGTCTCTCGTGAGTCTATGGGTTTTTGTGAGTCTATGGGTATCTGTGAGTCTATGGGCCTCTTTGTAAGTCTATGGGTCTCCATGTGAGTCTTGGCCATTGTGTGAGTCTATGGGTCTCTGTTTGAGTCTGTCTCTCTGTGGAGTCTGTGGCTCTCTGTGTGAGTCTATGGTCTCTGTGTGAGTCTATGGCTCTCTGTGTGAGTCTTGGGTCTCTGTGTGAGTCTATGGGTCTCTGTGTGAGTCTATGGGTCTCTGTTGAGTCTGTGCTCTCTGTGTGAGTCTATGGGTCTCTGTGTGAGTCTATGGTCTCTGTGTGGTCTATGGGTCTCTGTGTGAGTCTATGGGTCTCTGTGTGAGTCTATGGGTCTCTGTGTGAGTCTATGGGTCTCTGTGTGTCTATGGGTCTCTGTGTGAGTCTATGGGTTCTTTGTGAGTCTGTGGTCTCTGTGTGCGTCTATGGGTCTCTGTTTGAGTCTATGGGTCTCTGTGTGAGTCTATGGGTCTCTGTGTGAGTCTATGGGTCTCTGTCTGAGTCTATGGGTCTCTGTGTGAGTCTATGGGTCTCTGTGTGAGTCTGCGGGTCTCTGTGTGAGACTATGGGTCTCTGTGTGATCTTGGCTCTCTGTGTGAGTCTATGGTCTCTGTGTGAGTCTGTGGCTCTCTGTGTGAGTCTATGGGTCTCTGTGTGAGTCTGTGGCTCTCTGTGTGAGTCTATGGGTCTCTGTGTGAGTCTGTGGGTCTCTGTTTGAGTCTATGGGTCTCTGTTTGAGTCTGTGGCTCTCTGTGTGAGTCTATGGGTCTCTGTGTGAGTCTATGGTCTCTGTTTGAGTCTGTGGCTCTCTGTGTGAGTCTGTGGGTCTTCTCGTGAGTCTATGGGTTTTTATGTGAGTCTATGGGTATCTGTGAGTCTATGGGCCTCTTTGTAAGTCTATGGGTCTCCATTTGAGTCTGTTGGCCATTGTGTGAGTCTATGGGTCTCTGTTTGAGTCTGTGGCTCTCTGTGTGAGTCTGTGGCTCTCTGTGTGAGTCTGTGGCTCTCTGTGTGAGTCTGTGGCTCTCTGTGTGAGTCTATGGGTCTCTGTGTGAGTCTATGGGTCTCTGTGTGAGTCTGGGTCTCGTGTGAGTCTGTGGCTCTCTGTGAGTCTGGGTCTCTGTGTGAGTCTAAGCAGATGGTGCGAGGACTGTCAGGGTCGATGGTGGCGATCTCTGTTCGGCTCCTGTGCAGTAGCTGCGGGTTCTCGTAGAGGGTCTAGACCAGGGGTCGGCAACCCAAAATAACAAGAGCCATTTCTTTCCAATTCGGTACAAAACTCTGTATTTCAAGAGCCGCAATGCATCTGAGTACTACTGTACATACGTACATATCGTCAAGAAGCAGCCCGTAAAGAGCCGCATGCGGCTCCGGAGCCGTAGGTTGCTGACCCCTGGTCTAGACGGTGATGGTAGCTATGTGGTGGTGATGGCAGCGGCGGTAATGGTGGTGGTGGCGGCGGCGGTGATGGTGACGGTGGTGATGATGGTAGTGGCAGCGGTGATGATGATGATGGTG
>NC_083841.1:7174220-7272602 GCF_015708825.2 Lethenteron reissneri | reverse complement strand
CCTAAGCCAGACTGACGTTCCCCGTTTCCGCCGTCGGGAGCCACCGAGTGGATTTGGTCCTGGAGGGATTTGAGTTGCGGCGTCGTCGTGGTCACGAAGCTGCCACACGGAGTCGCCCCCCCCCCCCCCCCAGGAGTTTGATGAGCACGGCAGCGGAGTTCCTCCCTCCCAGCGCTCGCTCACCGCTCGTGCGTCACCCATTCCCTTCCTCTCCCTCCCCTCGTCCCTCCACTTCGTCCTGTCCCTCCCCCATAGCCCCTTCGTGACCGCCCCCCCTCCCCCCCACGTGCCCTCTGTTAACGGTCAGAGGGCACGCTTGCTGGAAACCTCTGTCGCAGCGTAGCGCCTGGAGCTGCTCCGTGCGAACGTTCAAAATGAGATTCGCCGTGGCAACGCCGCCACCGCCAAAACCCTGGCGGGCCACCAACCCCCTGCCCCCCCTTCACTGATGGGGCGCACCGCTTGAGATTCCCCGGCGGCGCCGGCGGCGTCGGCCGCTCGCTGTCCCTTCCGCCCAATGCCCAGGACAAGCGGGGTTTGGCTACGCGCAGTGACCGGGAGGTTCAACGCGCACGAAGAGGCACCGCGGGGGGGGGGGGTGGGATCAGGCATGGGCGACCATTGCCCCCCGCCCCCTCACGAACAACCTTTGGAGGCTTCCCCCTGGACACTGACAAACAAGCGACAAACAACGGCAGCCATCACAAGGGTGCGCGCGCGCCAGCTCGGTAAGGATATGGGTTGCACACTACCTTGAGGCACCAGCAGCGAGGCCGTGTGCTCTGCCGCAGGACGTAGAAGGCGATGGGAGCCAGCAGCGGGTAGGGGAGGCCCTCCGTGGCCGAGCTCTTCCCGGCCTCCAAACCATCGCCGCCGTCGTCGCCGCCGCCGCCATCGCCGCCGTCACCACCGGCGGCTCCACCACCGGGGTGGCCGTGGAGGGGCGCGGTTCGGCGCGGCCCTCCCCGCCGGGTCCCTGCCGCTCGCTCCCGCGTCGTAGATGTGGACGAAGGCGGTGGAGGAGGAGGAGGGGGGTGGTGGTGGTGGTGGTGGTGGTGGAAGCAGCGGACCGCCAGCGGTGGAGGCCGCGGGGGGGGGCGGCTCCGGGGTAGCGGTGGACTCCCGCTGCTGCTGCTGCTGCTGCGGTTGCTGCGTGGAGTACGCGGCGGCTCTGCCGAAGGTCGGGCGAGCAGCGGGAGCGGCGGCGGTGGGGCGAGCGCCATCGTCCATGGCAGCGCCGCGCCGGTGTCCCCGGCTGACGGACGGACGGAAGGACGCGGTGGATTAACGGAGGGACGGGTGGAGAGACAAGCGGACAGGCAGATCGGGTGAAGGGAGAGACAGATCGACAGAGAGACAAAGGGACAGAGAGACAAAGAGACGGACGGGGAGAGAAGCAGATGGACAGAAGGGCAGATGGATGCATGGAGAGATGGATGGCAGACGAACAGCCACCACGAGGCATCGCCACGAGTGCATCGCCACGAGCATCATCACGAGGCATCACCGAACGAGGCATCGCCGCGAGGCATCGCCGCGAGGCATCGCCGCGAGGCATCGCCGCGAGGCATCGCCGCGAGGCATCACCACGAGGCATACATCCGAGGCATCGCCACGAGGCATCGCCGCGAGGCATCGCCGCGAGGCATCGCCGCGAGGCATCGCCGCGAGGGCATCGCCGCGAGGCATCCTCACGAGGCATCCCACGAGTCATCATCACGAGGCATCGCCGCGAGGCATCGCCGCGAGGCATCGCCGGCGAGGCAATCGCCGCGAGGCATCGCCGCTGGGCATCATCACGAGGCACTCCCCACGCACGTGAACTGCTTCAATCATCGGCCCGCTCCACACGTCGCCGAATGGGGGGGGGGGGGGGGGGGGGTTAGCGATTCGAGTGGAAGCCACTGCCAAGCGCTGCCGCATTCTATTGTTTACAACTGCTGTTGCACCCCCTCCCTACCTGCCCCCCCCCCGCCCCCCCCCCCCCGCCCCCGAGAGCAAAAAGCTCCGAGACGCTCAAAAACTCCGAGCGGCAACAACACACGCGGCACCGCCAAAATCGCGGCGGATACGCGTCCCCGGCACACGCGTTGAATTGAGAGCGGTGCTTGTTGTTGTCGTCGTCATCGTTGTTGTTGTTGTGAGAGCTCGGGGAGGGACGAGCGAGGTGACGGAAGGTGAAGAGAGAGAGCAGATGGCCTGCAGCGTGGCGAGTAAGCGAGCGGGTGGGTGAGTGGATAAATGGGTGGGTGAGCAGATAAATGGGTGAGCGGATAAATGGGTTAGTGAGCAAATACAGAGGTGGGTGAGCGGATAAATGGGTGGGTGAGTAGATAAATGGGTGGGTGAGTAGATAAATAGGTGGGTGAGTAGATAAATAGGTGGGTGAGTAGATAAATGGGTGGGTGAGTAGATACATGGGTGGGTGAGTGATAAATGGGTGGGTGAGTAGATAAATGGGTGGGTGAGCAGATAAATGGGTGGGTGAGCAGATAAATGGGTGGGTGAGTAGATAAATGGGTGGGTGAGTAGATAAATGGGTGGGTGGGCAGATAAATGGGTGGGTGAGCGGATAAATGGGTGGGTGAGCGGATAAATGGGTGGGTGAGCGGATAAATGGGTGGGTGAGTGGATAAATGGGTGGGTGAGCGGATAAATGGGTGGGTGAGCGGATAAATGGGTGGGTGAGTGGATAAATGGGTGGGTGAGTGGATAAATGGGTGGGTGAGCGGATAAATGGGTGGGTGAGTGGATAAATGGGTGGGTGAGTGGATAAATGGGTGGGTGAGTGGATAAATGGGTGGGTGAGTAGATAAATGGGTGGGTGAGTAGATAAATGGGTGGGTGAGCGGATAAATGGGTGGGTGAGTAGATAAATGGGTGAGTGAGTAGATAAATGGGTGGGTGAGCGGATAAATGGGTGGGTGAGTAGATAAATGGGTGGGTGAGTAGATAAATGGGTGAGTGAGCGAATAAATGGGTGGATGAGTGTTTTGCGAGCGAGTGCATGCCGGGGAGCGGCAGCGTAGTGGGTTAGCGCGGCCACGCTGCGAACCCAATGACCCCGGGTTCGATTACTGCTCGCGGCCTACACCGGTGACGATTATCTGAACCGTTCCTGGGCCTACCCTATGTCGACTCAGCCTCAAATGAGTACCTGGTGCGGTGTGTAAACATCGCCACTGGGGAGACAAAGGCGGCTGGGGCCTGGTGCTGGCCAACCACCTCTTCGTGCGCCGTGCCGGCCTTTATTGGTGCTGCTATTCGCGAACAGCACTTGTCCCAACAGTCTGTTACAGGCTGTACGGGGGATCTTTGTCTTTGGTGGCTGTGCCTCACGCCAATAAATATTCCTGCTCCAAGCCAGCAGCCGAGCAGCGCTCTTGACAGAGGCGCTCGCGAACAGCACTTGCTCCAACAGCCCGTGCGGCCTACACGGGTGACATTTGTCTTTGTGCACGCCATTACATTTGCACAGCTCCTTTCGGGGTCAGAGCCTCTCGCTTCATTCAATCACTGCCCCTATTGTGAGGGCACCCGTACGGGGACACGATTCAGAGGCGGCCGCGTGTCTCCGAGGTCAGATCCTCGGAGGTCAGAGCCTCAGTCCCAATCCGGGTCTCGGCTGCCCGGCCACAGCGATTACATGGGGTGGGGGGGGGGTTTCAAGTTTAGTGAGATGATGGACTCAGCCCTGTCACGGATCCCTCGCACAGAGACCCATAGACTCGCACAGAGACCCATAGACTCGCACAGAGACCCATAGACTCACACAGAGACCCATAGACCCACACAGAGACGCATAGACTCACACAAAGACCAATAGACCCACACAGAGACGCATAGACTCACACAGAGACCAATAGACTCGTACAGACCACCCATAGACTCACACAGAGACCCATAGACTCGCACAGAGACCCATAGACTCGCACAGAGACCCATAGACTCGCACAGAGACCCATAGACTCGCACAGAGACCCATAGACTCACACAGAGACCCATAGACCCACACAGAGACGCATAGACTCACACAAAGACCAATAGACTCATACAGAGACCCATAGACTCGCACAGAGACCCATGGACTCGCACATAGACCCATAGACTCACACAGCGACCCATAGACTCGCACAGAGACCCATAGACTCGCACAGAGATCCATAGACTCGCACAGAGACACATAGACCTGCACAGAGACCCATAGATTCACACAGAATAAGTTGTGATGAAACCGGCTTCTCAAGCGTAGCGAGTTGATGATGTCAGCCTGCCAACGAGCAAATATTCTACATTTGTATTTACGCAGCTCTGAGAATTGCCCCCCCCCCCACCTCCCCCGCACCCGTCACCAGCGTGGTGAAATATGGTCAAAACAACCGCCGTCCTCCTGCCATGTGACAAACACAGCGTGGGGAGGAACCTCATCCAGCAGTGGACTGAGCAAGTATTTTTTTATTCGTGTTGAAACTCGGCAGCCCTCTATCTCTATTGGGGGCGCCACGGTGGCTGGGAGATGTTGACTACCTCTCTCGGTAGGTAGGACGTCGTGGGTTCCATCCCGATCCCCCTTGACGCCTGCGTCCAGCATTCCCTAACCGTTATTCACCAAACTCTTTGGTTATTTCGGTAAAGTCACGTAGGTATAAATTGAAAACAAATCACGACGTTTCGGGCGCAACACAAGCGTCCATCATCAGGTGGGAAAGCTTTCCCAAGCGCCCACCTGATGATTATTTTCTACCTCCGTGACTTTACCGAAAGAACCAAAGAGTATGGATTCCTGCAGTCACGAAAGCTTCAAATCCTTATTCACCAACTTAGCTATCGGCGATGTTGGTTCTCCGCGAATCGCATCTGGAATTCTACACCACGACTGCCTGCAGAGAGAGAGAGAGAAAGTGATGACATCAAGTGATGAGAGAGAATGTGATTAGATGATGATGTTCACCACAAGTACCGCGTGTGGATAATGCAGCATTGATTCCTTGCGAAAGGCATCTCTTTTTTGAACATCTTAAAACAACTCCTGTTGTATTGACGGAAAGGGTAGACACCTATTATTATTTTGTGTACTTTGATACTGGCAAGAAAGGTCGCATGATACAGCTGCTGTTCGCCTATTGGCGTTGTTCTCTGGTCTGACATTGGCGAGACTAGGCCCTAAAGAAGGCTGCCACTGGTGATGGCCAATCACTTTCAAAGTCAATGCATCATCCCCATTTATATAAAAAGCTAAGTTGTGATTATGTGTGTCTTTTCAAAATGTTTAGCGTACTTCCCGACATGCAACATACTGGAAATTTGCCATGTGGGTACTTTCCAGACTGTACACCATGCAAAAGTTATAAAAAATAATTTTTTTTTTTGGGGGGGGGGGGGAAGCTCAATAATGCATTTATTTTTTGCACGGCAAATGAGCTGTGACGTCACATCTGTCACGTGACCCGCGCATGTGGAAGCACAACGTATTGTAGTGTAGTGGTTAGCGTTACGCTGCGCTACGAACCCGGCGACCCGAGTTCGATTCCCGCTCACGGCCACCACCGGTGACGATGATTTCAACCGCTCCTGGGCCTCCCCTAGGTCGACTCAGCCTCAAACGAGTAACTGCTGCGGTGTGTGAACATCGCCACTGGGGAGACAAAGGCGGCCGGGCGTGGTGGATCCAAGTCCCGGGCGAAGCCGGCTAGTAAAGCTCGTAGATTATACATCAGAGCCATGTTTGTTTGCACGCTCACCACGCGTGCCGTGCGTGGTTAACGCAGTAACTTGATTCCTTCTTCTATTCGGTGTTTGAACATCTTAACGCAACTCCTGCTGTATTGCCAGAAAGGAGTTAAACATATTCGTATTTTTCGTACTTTCATACTGGCAAAAAAGGCCCCATGATAGATAATGCGATGTGACAAATTGTTGAGATGAGGTGATTGTGAGACATTATGAGAAATACGGAATTATTTCCGGTAATTCATAAGGAAAAAAAAAGGCTTCCGTAGGCCAATATCATTTTCGCCAAACTGGATTTTCGCGAGCATCTCCGGAACACATCCCTCGCGAATAACGCGGGAATGACGCATTTGGAGTTTGCGTGTCTCTCGTTCATCATCATCACGGTGGCTAGGAGATGTTAACTATCTCGCCTGGTGCACAGGAGAGCGTAGGTTCGAACCCGACCCTAACGACGCCTGCTGTATATTTGGAGTTTGCGTGTCTCTCTCTTTCATTATCATCACGGTGGCTAGGAGATGTTGACTACCTCGCCTGGTGTACAAGAGGTCGTGGGATCGACCCCGACCTCTTACGCCGGCTGTATATTTGGAGTTTGCGTGTCTCTCTCGTTCATCATCATCACGGTGGCTAGGATATGTTAACTCCCTCGCCTGGTCTACAGGAGGTCGTGGGATCGAACCCGACCCCTGATACCTGCTGCTGTATATTTGGAGTCTGCGTGTCTCTCTCTCTCCCCATGGTTGCATGGATTTTTCTCCGGGCCCTCCTCCGCTGTTTGCCCACCGCATTCAGAATCGACGTCACCGCGCGTTTCATCGACGGAGATTCAACGCCCGATGTCGGCCGTGAGCGGGGATTGAACGCGAGTCGCCAGGGTTCGCAGCGCGGTGCGCTAACCGCAGCGCCACCGCTCGCCGTCGCACAAAGACAAAGGCAACGACCGCCGTATGGATCGAACAGACCACGAGGGCAAGTGCTGTTGGTGAGCCCCCTCCCCCCCCCCCCCCCCCACAGATAAAAGACAAAGATCCCCCGTGTAGTCTAACAGACTGTTGGGGCAAGTGCTGTTAGCGAGCAGCACCTATGAAGGCCCACACCGTGGCACACGAAGGGGGGGGGGGGGTGGCCAACACCACGCCCGGCCGCCTTTGTCTCCCCCAGTGGCGATGTTCACTACACACCGCACCAGGTATTCATTTGAGGCTGAGTCGACCTAGGGGAGGCCCAGGACCGGTTCAGATAATCGTCACCGGTGTTGGCCGCGAACGGGAATCGAACCCGGGTCGCCGGGTTCGTAGCGCAGCGTAGCGCTAACCGGTACACCACCGCTCCCCACACAGACACACACACACAGATACACACTCGCACACCCAAGACACACACACTCAGACACCCACGCACACAATCGCACAATCACACACACGAGCACGCATTGCTGAATGTCATTGGAGCTGTCAGATTCAAAAGATGCGCACAGATACAGCACACGACGAGGCACCGCAGACAGCGTCGCCTCATTTAAGAAATCCGCCCGGATCAATCAACGGAATTCTCTTAATTTCCTTTCCACTGACACGAGGTATACGTCTAGCCGCGGAGATGGAGCGACAGAAACAGTTCGTATGTGGGCGGGTGCTGCTGCCTGGATCGAGAGGTGGCCGAGAGGGCTTGGGGAGGCCTTCATCCAGCAGTGGATTGGCCATGGCTATGGTGGTGGTGATGATGGTGATGATGGGGGAGCATCAAGGTGGACTGGGCTGAGCTAGTTGGGAGGTTGATAATGGCCGTGGCCGAGACACTGGGCCGGACAGGAGCTTCCTACTCATTGCAGTCATGATTCTGCTGCTGATGATGATGAGTCTGCTGCTGATGATGAATCTGCTAATGATGATGAGTCTGCTGATGATGATACTGCTGCTGATGATGAGTCTGCTGTTGATGATTCTGCTGTTGATGCTGAGTTTGCTGATGATGATACTGCTGCTAATGATGATATTGATGCTACTGATAATGATACTGCTGATGATGATGCTGATACTGCTGCTGATAATGAGCCTGCTGTTGATGATTCTGCTGTTGATGATGAGTCTGCTGATGATGATACTGCTGCTGATGATGCTGATACTGCTGCTCATAATACCGCTGCTAATGATGATGATGATGATATTGCGGCTACTGATGATAATGATACTGCTGCTGATGATGATGATAATGCTGCTGCTGATGATCATACTGCTGCTGATGATGCTGATACTGCTGCTGATGATGACACTGCTGCTCATAATCCTGCTGCTAATGGTGGTGATGACACAGCTGATCATAATCATGCTGCTAATGATGATGATATTGATGCTGATGATGATACTGCTGCTGATGATGCTGATACTGCTGATGATGATGGCACTGCTGATCACAATACCGCTGCTAATGATGATGATGATACAGCTGCTGATGGTGAACATTACGGATGTGATCCTGCTGCTGCTGATGATGATGATGGTTGCGACTGTGATGATGTGAGTGCCGCTGCTGCTGCTGCTGATGATGATGATGATGATTCTGCTGTTACAGCTGCCAACTGCTCCAATTACCATAATGGTTCTCAATCAGCCCCGTCTCGGATGTGAACCGATGACCTTCGCACGAGGGAACAGACAAATAGAGACAAAGACCGCCCACGTAGCCTTGCGAGACTGTTGGGGCAAGCGCTGTTAGCGAGCGGTAGCACCGAAGAAGATCGGCACAGCGCACAAGGGGGTCTGGCCATCCCCACGCCCGGCCGCCTTTGTATCTCACAGGCCTGTTGTTGAATACACACCGCACCGGATACTTTTTTAAGGCTGAGTCGACATAGGGGAGACCCAGAACAGGCTCCGTAATTCACCGCTGATGCTGGCCGCGAGCGGGTTCCGAACTCTGGGTGCCGGGTTTGTCTAAACCGGTCCTGGGCCTCCCCTAGGTCAATTCAGCCTTAAATGAGTACCGAACATTGTAGAAGCATCACACGTGGAGAGAGAAAGGTGGTCCGGGCGTGGCTGTGGCCACACTGCCCCTTCACGAGTGTCGTGTGCTCAGCCTTAACAGGTGCTCGCTAACAGCACTTACCCCGACAATCTGTCAGGGGCTACATGCAGGAGATGTTTGTATTTGCAGTGTCACGGGATATGTGTGTGTGCGTGTTTTTTTTAATCTGAAAGTTCAAATGACATTGCACACACTGTGTGCGGATTTGTGATTGTGCGCTTACGAGGAGCGGCGGTGCAGCGGTGAGCGCCACGCTGCGCTACGAACCCTGCGCCCCGAGTTCGATTCCCGCTCACGGCCACCAACACCAGGTGACGATTATCTGAACCGGTTCTGAGCCTCCACTAGGTCGACTCGGCCTCAAATGAGTTACCTGGTTCGGTGTGTAGTGAACATCGCCACTGGGGGAGACAAAGGCGGCCGGGCGTGGTGCTCGTGTGTCATGGTGACAGTCTTCACACGTGCTCGCTAACAGCACTTGCCCCAACAGTCTGTTACAGGTTATACGGGGGATCTTTGTCTTTGTCTTTGTGTCTGTGTTTACGAGGAGCGGTGGTGCAACAGTTAGCGTGGCTGCACTACGAATCTGGCGTCCCGAGTTCGATTCCCGCTGACGGCCAACACCAGCGACGATTATCTGAACCGGTTCTGAGCCTCCACTAGGTCGACTCGGCCTCAAATGAGTACCTGATGCGTGTGTAAACAATCGCCACTAGGGAGACAAAGGCGGTCGGGAGTGGTGCCCCCCCCCCCCCCCGAGTGCTGCCACAGCGCCGGTCTTCATAGGTGCTCGCTAACAGCGCCTACCCCAACAGCCTGGTAAAGTCACACAATGGGCCTGAACCATGGGTGTGTGTGTGTCTCTCTCTTTCATGAGGCTCATAATGGCCGCGTTGGAGACACTGAGCCAACACTGCTGAGACCCAGGGTTCAAGCCCTGGGTCTGGATGTGTCTCTCTCAGGTTCATCATGGCTGGGTCAGAGACACCGAGCCAACACTGCTGAGACCCAGGGTTCAAGCCCTGGGTCTGGATGTGTCTCTCTCAGGTTCATCATGGCTGGGTCAGAGACACCGAGCCAACACTGCTGAGACCCAGGGTTCAAGCCCTGGGTCTGGATGTGTCTCTCTCAGGTTCATCATGGCTGGGTCAGAGACACCGAGCCAACACTGCTGAGACCCAGGGTTCAAGCCCTGGGTCTGGGTGTGTCTCTCTCAGGTTCATCATGGCTGGGTCAGAGACACTGAACCAACACTGCTGAGACCCAGGGTTCAAGCCTTTCAAGCCCTGGGTCTGGGTGTCTCTCTCAGGTTAGTCATGGCTGGGTCAGAGACACCGATCCAACACTGCTGAGATGATGGGTTCACCAGGACCCAGCATCTCAGCATCTTTTGTCCTCCCCTGTGTCGTCGGTGGCGAGTGGGGTCCCCCGTCGTTAGTGGGGTGCCGGTGATAGAGTTGGCCCCCCCCCCCCCCCCCCCCTGAGCTCTCACGCAAATGAAAGTCCGGGCAGGGGGTGCCAGGACAAGTCCCTTGGGGAGAGAGCCACGTGGGAAGGTGACATTCACGCGCCGCGACCACCCCCCACCCCGGTCTAACCCTCCACAGACTGTTGGGACAAGCGGCGTGGTGGTGGTGTGGGGTGGTGGTGGCGTGGTGGTGGTTTGGTGGTGGTGGTGGTGTGGGGGTGGTGGTGGGGCATGGTGGTGTGGTGGTGGTGGGGCGTGGTGGTGGTGTGGTGGTGGTGTGGTGTGGTTGTGGCGTGGTGTTGTGGTGGTGGTGTGGCGTGGTGGTGGTGGTGTGGCGTGGTGGTGTGGTGTGGTGGTGTGGCGTGGTGTGGGGTGGTCAGCACCACGCTCGGCCGGCCCATCCTTTAGTCCGCCCTCTGCAGGGATTTAGCAAACGGGCCGCGTTCGAGGTGGTCGTTGAAGGCCCGAGTCAACCCCGGGGGGGGGGGGGGGGGTGGGAGAGATGGCCCCGGGACCGCTCCGGGTGTTTGTCGCCGGGGGCCGCGAGCGGTGGGGGGGTGGGAGTCGAGCGCGGGTGTTGGGGCCGGGGTTTGGGAGCGCGGAGCGCGTTCCACCGCTGCGCCACCGCTCCCCGTGCACGACAGAAGCAGCGATCCCGCAGACACAAACTCACAAAGACAAAGACACCCCTCCCACCCGTGTAGCCTTCGCAGCCTGTTGGGGCAAGTGCTGTTAGCGAGTAGCACCTACGATGGCCGGCACGGCGCACGAGGTGGTGGGTGGCCAGCACCACGCCCGGCCGCCTTTGTCTCCCCAGTGGCGATGTTTACTACGCACCGCACCAGGTACTCATTTGAGTCGACGTAGGGGAGGCCCAGGACTGATTCAGATGACCGTCACCGGTGTTTGCCGTGAGCGGGAATCGAACCCCGGTCGCCAGGTTCGTTTCGCAGCTCGCTAACCGCTGCACCACCACTCCCCGCACACGGACTCACACAGAGATACACAGAGACACACAGAGACATACAGACCCAAAGACTCACACAGAGACACATGAAGACCCACATACTCACACAGAGACACAGAGTCCCACACAGAGACTTACAGACTCACACAAAGACTCACACAGACTCACACAAAGACTCACACAGAGACTCACAGACTCACACAAAGACTCACACAGAGACTCACAGACTCACACAAAGACTCACACAGAGGCACGCGAATACTCACAGATTCATGCAGAGACACAGCCTCAGACAGAGACACACAGACTCACACAGAGACTCACACAAAGACACAAAGACTCACACAGAGACACACAGACTCACACAGAGACTCACACAATGACACAAAGACTCACACAGAGACTCACACGGACTCACACAAAGACTCACACAGACTCACGCAAAGACACAGACTCACATCGATACACAGAGACTCTCACAGAGTCACAGACTCACATCGAGACACACAGACTGACGCAGAGACACACAGACTCATGCAGAGACACACAGATTCGCGCGGAGAGACACAGACTCACATCGAGACCCACATACTCACGCAGACTCACAGACTCACACAGAGACTCACACAGACTCACACAAAGACTCACGTCGACTCACACAGAGACACACAGACTCACACAGAGACAGACTCACATCGAGACCCACAGACACTCGCCGACTCACACAGAGGCACACCAACTCCCAGAGTCACACTAGACTCACGGCAGAGTCAGAGACTCACACACGAATGAAAATGTTCAATTTCAAAGAGGATTTGATGGATTTTGCTTGACACAGTTGGTGAAAAAAGTCCCGGAGGGCCCAAAGATGTCACGGCCAGAGACAAGCAGCACTCTGATCAAAGTTGTAAGAGATAAAGAGATACGTGTCTTGAATTGAACACGGATTTTAAGCAGCTTGGGGTTGGGGGGGTTAGAAATGATGGAGGGGAATTCTAAAGTGGAGCGGTGCGAGGGAAGAAGCAGAAATGAGGTGACTACCTGCGGTGTGGTGAGTGGGTGAGTGAGTGAGTGGGTGAGTGAGTGAGTGGGTGGGTGGGTGGGTGAGTGAGTGGGTGAGTGAGTGGGTGAGTAAGTGAGTGGGTGGGTGGGTGGGTGAGTGAGTGAGTGAGTGGGTGGGTGGGTGGGGGAGTGAGTGGGTGAGTGAGTGGGTGGGTGAGTGGGTGAGTGAGTGAGTGAGTAGGTGAGTGAGTGAGTGAGTGGGTGGGTGAGTGAGTGAGTGGGTAGGTGAGTGAGTGAGTGAGTGGGTGGGTGAGTGAGTGAGTGGGTAGGTGAGTGAGTGAGTGGGTGAGTGAGTGAGTGAGTGGGTGGGTGGGTGGATGAGTGAGTGGGTGAGTAAGTGGGTGGGTGCGTGGGTGAGTGGGTGAGTGAGTGGGTGAGTGAGTGAGTGAGTAGTGAGTGAGTGAGTGGGTAGGTGAGTGAGTGAGTGGGTGGGTGGGTGAGTGGGTGGGTGGGTGAGTGAGTGCCTGGGTGAGTGACTGAGTGGGTGGGCGGGTGAGTGAGTGAGTGGGTGGACGGGTGAGTGCGTGGGTGAGTGAGTGAGTGAGTGGGTGGGTGGGTGAGTGAGTGGGTGGGTGAGTGAGTGAGTGAGTGGGTGGACGGGTGAGTGAGTGGGTGAGTGAGTGGGTGGGTGGGTGGGTGGGTGAGTGAGTGGGTGGGTGGGTGGGTGAGTGAGTGAGTGGGTGGGTGGGTGGGGGAGTGAGTGAGTGGGAGGGTGGGTGAGTGAGTGGGTGGGTGAGTGGGTGAGTGAGTGAGTGAGTAGGTGAGTGAGTGAGTGGGTAGGTGAGTGAGTGGGTGGGTGGGTGAGTGAGTGAGTGGGTAGGTGAGTGAGTGAGTGGGTGGGTGAGTGAGTGAGTGAGTGGGGTGGATGGGTGAGTGAGTGAGTGGGTGAGTGAGTAAGTGGGTGGGTGCGTGGGTGAGTGGGTGAGTGAGTGGGTGAGTGAGTGAGTAGTGAGTGAGTGGGTGAATGAGTGGGTGGGTGAGTGAGTGGGTGGGTGAGTAAGTGGGTGAGTGAGTGAGTGGGTGAGTGAGTGGCTGGGTGAGTGAGTGGGTGGGTGAGTAAGTGGGTGAATGAGTGAGTGAGTGGGTGGGTGAGTGAGTGAGTGGGTGAGTGAGTAAGTGGGTGGGTGAGTGAGTGGATGGGTGGGTGAGTGAGTGGGTGGACGGGTGAGTGCGTGGGTGAGTGAGTGAGTGGGTGGGTGGGTGGGTGGGTGGGTGGTGAGTGAGTGAGTGGGTGGGTGAGTGAGTGAGTGGGTGGACGGGTGAGTGAATGGGTGAGTGAGTGAGTGGGTGGGTGGGGGAGTGAGTGAGTGAGTGGGTGAGTGAGTGGGTGGGTGAGTGAGTGAGTGAGTGGGTAGTTGAGTGAGTGAGTGGGTGAGTGAGTGGGTAGGTGAGTGAGTGAGTGAGTGGGTGGGTGGGTGGGTGAGTGGGTGGGTGGGTGGGTGGGTGGGTGAGTGAGTGGGTGAGTGAGTGAGTGGGTGGGTGGGTGGGTGGGTGAGTGGGTGAGTGAGTGGGTGGGTGAGTGAGTGAGTGGGTGGGTGGGTGAGTGGGTGGGTGGGTGAGTGAGTGAGTGGGTGGGCGAGTGAGTGAGTGGGTGAGTGAGTGGGTGAGTGAGTGGGTGAGTGAGTGGGTGGGTGGGTGAGTGAGTGAGTGGGTGAGTGGGTGAGTGAGTGAGTGGGTAGGTGAGTGAGTGAGTGGGTGAGTGGGCGGGTGAGTGAGTGGGTGGGTGGGTGAGTGAGTGAGTGAGGTGGGTGGGTGGGGTGGGTGAGTGAGTGGGTGAGTGAGTGGGTGGGTGAGTGGGTGAGTGGGTGAGTGAGTGAGTGGGTAGGTGAGTGGGTGGGGTGAGTGAGTGGGTAGGTGAGTGAGTGAGTGGGTGAGTGGGTGGGTGAGTGAGTGGGTGAGTGGGTGGGTAGGTGAGTGAGTGAGTGAGTGGGTGAGTGAGTGGATGGGTGGGTGAGTGAGTGAGTGGGTGGGCGGGTGAGTGAGTGGGTGGACGGGTGAGTGCGTGGGTGAGTGAGTGAGTGAGTGGGTGGGTGGGTGAGTGAGTGAGTGAGTGAGTGGGTGGGTGAGTGAGTGAGTGGGTGGACGGGTGAGTGAATGGGTGAGTGAGTGAGTGGGTCGGTGGGGGAGTGAGTGAGTGGGTGAGTGAGTGGGTGGGTGGGGGAGTGAGTGAGTGAGTGGGTAGGTAAGTTAATGAGTGGTGGGCGAGTGAGTGGGTAGGTGAGTGAGTGAGTGAGTGGGTCGGCGGGGTGAGTGAGTGGGTGGGTGGGTGAGTGCGTGGGTGAGTGAGTGAGTGGGTGGGTGGGCGGGTGAGTGAGTGGGTGGGTGGGTGGGTGAGTGCGTGGGTGAGTGAGTGAGTGGGTGGTGGGTGAGTGAGTGAGTGAGTGGGTGGGCGAAGTGAGTGAGTGGGTGAGTGAGTGAGTGAGTGGGTAGGTGAGTGAGTGAGTGGGTGGGTGAGTGAGTGGGTAGGTGAGTGAGTGAGTGATGGTTCGGTGGGTGGGTGGGTGGGTGAGTGAGTGCGTGGGTGAGTGAGTGAGTGGGTGGGTGGGCGGGTGAGTGAGTGGGTGGGTGGGTGGGTGAGTGCGTGGGTCCAGTGAGTGAGTGGGTGGGTGGGTGGTGTGAGTGAGTGAGTGGGTGGGCGAGTGAGTGAGTGAGTGGGTGAGTGAGTGAGTGGGTGGGTGGGTGAGTGAGTGAGTGGGTGGGTGGGTGAGTGAGTGGGTGAGTGGGTGAGTGAGTGAGTGGGTAGGTGAGTGAGTGAGTGGGTGAGTGGGCGGGTGAGTGAGTGGGTGGGTGGGTGGTGAGTGAGTGAGTGAGTGGGTGGGTGGGTGGGTGAGTGAGTGGGTGAGTGAGTGGGTGGGTGAGTGGGTGAGTGGGTGAGTGAGTGAGTGGGTAGTGAGTGAGTGAGTGGGTGAGTGGGTGGGTGGGTGAGTTAGTGATGGTGAGTGAGTGAGTGGGTGGTTGAGTGAGTGGGTGAGTGAGTGAGTGGGTGAGTAAGTGAGTGGGTGAGTAAGTGGGTGGGTGAATGAGTAAGTGAGTGGGTGGGTGAGTGGGTGGGTGAGTGAGTGGGTGAGTGACTGGGTAGGTGAGTGAGTGAGTGGGTGAGTGGGTGGGTGGGTGAGTGAGTGGGTGAGTGGGTGGGTAGGTGAGTGAGTGAGTGGGTGAGTTGGTGGGTGGGTGGGTGATTGCGGCCTGCAGTGTGGTGAGCGTGTGTGCGAGAGTGTTGTTGTGACCTGCGGTATGGCAAGTGTGGAGTAGGTGTGTGTGTGTAGCGGTGGTAGTGTAGCGCTTAGCGCGCTGCGCTACGAACCTGGCGATTCCCGCTCACGGCTAACACCAGTGACGATTATCTGAACCGGTCTTGGGCCTCCCCTAGGTCGACTCAGCCTCAAATGAGTACCTGGTGTGGTGCGTAACATCGCCACTACCATTTGCCACCCACCCCCTCGTGTGCCGTGTCGGCCTTCATAGGTGCTCGCTAACAGCACTTGCCCCAACAGTGCGTCAAGGCTATACGGGGCATCTTTGTCTTTGTATATATTATCGTGTTGTGGGGAGCGGTAGTGTAGCAGGTGAGCGTGGCCGCGCTACGAACCCGGCGACGCGAGTTCAATTCCCGCTCGCGGCCGCCAACACCCAGTGACGATCATCTGAACCGATCCTTTGGCCTCCCGCTAGGTCGACTCAGCCTCAAATGATCACGTGGCCCTTCCCAGGCCGGCTACAACCCCACGGTACTTGCCCCCAACATTCGGAGGAATAACAATAATGGGGTTTTGTTCCCGTTTTTTCTTTGGCAACAAAACTGGAACCTTTTTACGAGGAATCATATTTACATTAACCACAATATCTGCGCTCAGAATGCAAAGAAAAGGCACACTCTGATAATGCATGCATTGTCCTTGAAACTGATTGGTCCACGCCAGAGACGGCTTTCCTTAGAGCCCAGTCTCGTGGTGTTCGACCAGAGGACGCCAAAAGGCGCACAGCTCAAACACAACGCCACCATCAGAGTAATGAGGGCTCCGTTGCCAGTACCAAAATGTAATCATAGGTTTTTCCTCTTTGTGTGGGTTGCTTCGCCCTGCAGACTGTTAAGGCTATAGGGGGGATCTTTGTATTTGTTTGTGTGCGTGAGTGAGTTGATGTGACCGGCAGCGTGGTGGTGGTGGTGGTTGAACACAGTGTGGTGGTGGTGGTTCAACACAGTGTGGTGGTGGTGGTTCAACACAGTGTGGTGGTGGTGGTGGTTCAACACAGTGTGGTGTTGGTGGTGGTGGTTGAACACAGTGTGGTGGTGGTGGTTCAACACAGTGTGGTGGTGGTGGTGGTGGTTCAACACAGTGTGGTGTTGGTGGTGGTGGTTCAACACAGTGTGGTGGTGGTGGTGGGTTGAACACAGTGTGGTGGTGGTGGTTGAACACAGTGTGGTGGTGGTGGTTCAACACAGGTGGTGGTGGTGGTGGTGGTTCAACACAGTGTGGTGTTGGTGGTGGTGGTTCAACACAGTGTGGTGGTGGTGGTGGTGTGGTTCAACACAGTGTGGTGGTGGTGGTGGTTGAACACAGTGTGGTCGTGGTGGTGGTGGTGGTTCAACAGTGTGGTGTTGGTGGTGGTTCCACACAGTGTGGTGGTGGTGGTGGTGGTGGTGGTTGAACACAGTGTGGTGGTGGTGGTGGTTCAACACAGTGTGGTGGTGGTGGTTCAACACAGTGTGGTGGTGGTTGAACACAGTGTGGTGGTGGTGATGGTTGAACACTGGGTGATGGTGGTGGTTCAACACAGTGTGGTGGTGGTGGTTCAACACAGTGTGGTGGTGGTGGTGGTGGTTGAACACAGTGTGGTGGTGATGGTGGTGGTGGTTCAACACAATGTGGTGGTGGTTCAACACAGTGTGGTGGTGGTGGTGGTTAAACACAGTGTGGTGGTAGAACACTGTGTGGTGGTAGTGATGGTGGTGGTTGTGGTTCAACACAGTGTGGTGGTGGTGGTGGTGGTGGTTAAACATAGTGTGGTGGTAGAACACTGTGTGGTGGTTAGTGGTGGTGGTTGTGGTTCAACACAGTGTGGTGGTGATGGTTGAACACAGTGTGGTGGTGGTGGTTAAACACTGTGGTGGTAGTGATGGTGGTGGTGGTTGAACACAGTGTGGTGGTGGTGGTGGTTGAACACTGTGTGGTGGTAGTGGTGGTGGTGGTTCAACACAGTGTGGTGGTGGTGGTGGTGGTTGAACACGTGGTGGTGGTGGTTGAACACAGTGTGGTGGTGGTGGTGGTGGTTCAACACAGTGTGGTGGTGGTGGTGGTGGTGGTAGTGGTGGTGGTGGTGGTTAATTACCACGAAACCACGAATTAAACATAAACCTGTAGCAAATAAGCTTGTGCCGGAGGCCCCGGGGGGACAGGCGTCTATGACGTCTCCTGGCCAAACCCCAATTGGCGGAGCCAGGAGATTGAATTTTCACCCTCGGGGCTCCTCCAGACACAACGAAAAGCCATTACGGATGGCCACGTGGAATGTTCGAACGCTCACTGCGGAGGAGAGGTTGCCACTCCTTTGTCGGGAGCTGGACTGGTACCGCCTGGATCTCTGTGGCATTCAGGAGGTCCGGTGGGCCGGTTCTGGCTCCTGCCCCCATGAGGGGTGGACAGTCCTCTACTCGGGGCAGGAGACTGCCAAACAACAGGGTGTGGCTCTTCTTTTGAACAAAAGAATGAAGGGGGCGTGGGAGAGTGGCGGTGAGGTGTGGGAAGCTGTAAGCCCCAGGATACTTTGGGCTCGCCTTCCCATCAACCGGAGGCGAGGAGTGGTGGTCGTGGTTACTTATGCCCCCACCGAAGACGAACATCCGTGGAGGGATGCAGGCAAAGCCAATGAGTCAGATGCCTTCTATGACCTCCTGTCACAGGTGCTGGCTAAAGTGGCCACTCGGGACAGAGTCATCTTGTTGGGTGACTTCAATGCCCGAGTTGGTCATGATGCTGGCACCTGGTCTGGAGTGATTGGAAGGCATGGGCCAGATCAGCTCAATAACAACGGTAGGAGGCTGCTAGATTTTTTGCAGCCCATGGGCTTGTAATTACCAACACGCTCTTCTGGCATCGGCGCATCCACACAACATCATGGACGCATTCCAGGTCCAAGCAAGAACATCTGCTGGACTACATAGTGACGGACCAGCGGATGCGAGCCCATGTCCTTGACACCAGGACCTACCATGGAGCTGATCTGCCCTCTGACCATCGACTAGTCATCTGTAAGATGCGCCTGCCATTCTTCCACTCCGGTGGTGGGTGTACACCCAGGACCCCATTCCAACCAAAAGTGGCCTGGTGTCAGTTAGCTGATGAAAGGTGGAAGCGAGAATTTCATCATCGCTTGCAGCTGGGGTTGGCATCGTCCCCCACTCCTCCTGATGTCGAGGGTAAATGGGCGAGGTTTAGGACTGTGACTCATGCAGCTGCAATGGCTGCTTTGCGTACGCGGTCCAGACCTCCCCAGAAACCCTGGCTGACAGAGGAGGTGTTCAGGTTAATTGAGAAAAAGCGACAGGCCCAAGTTTACCGCAGCCTTCGCTCGGAAGTTCGGAGAGCCGTAAGGCGCTGCAAGGATGGGTGGTGGTCACGGGTTGCTGAGGAGATGGAGTCTGCCTCAGTGGCCCGCGATCACAAATCTCTATTTAACTCCATCAAAAAAGTAAAAAGCAGCGCCACACCTATTACCATCATTAGGGGAAAAAAACGGTGATCCAATCTCCGACCCCCAGGAACAGGTTTGCAGATTTGCTGAGCATTTTTGTGAGGTCCTGGGGGAGGGAAAATCTCTCAGCCAGGAAAACATCATGGCACAAAGTGGGGATAACCCTGCTGAGGCTGCGGTGCCTCAAATATTGGAAGAGGTCACCCCCTGTGAGTGGCTGGCTGAGGTGCCATCTGTTGAGGAAGTACTGAAGGCAATCCGGAGTCTGAGACTAGGAAGGCACCAGGCAGAGATGATCTCCCAAGCGAAATGCTCAGGGAGGGTGGCGTTTGTGCACAGACTATGCCCTACATGACATCATAACAACAGTCTGGACCACTGGACGGGTTCCGCAGGATTGGAAGGATGCCCTGGTGGCCCCCTCTTTAAAAGGGGGACCGCACAGACTGTAACAATTACAGGGGCATCTCACTCCACAGTGTGCCGGGAAAGGTCCTGGCGAGGAGTATTCAACATCGCCTTGCTAGGCACGCTGAGGAGGGGCTTGCGGAGCCCCAATGCGGTTTCAGGAAAGGACGGTCCTGCACAGATGCCATATTTTCTGTCCGTCTGCTACAGCAGAGATGTTGGGTATTCCAACAAGACCTACATCTCTGCTTTATTGGCCTGGTCAAGGCCTATGATACCATCAGTAGGCCTGGGCTCTGGGTTGTTCTTCGTGCTTTCGGAGTCCCTGACCCTCTGCTCACGATCATTAAGGACCTTCATGATGGTGAGCGGGCCCGGGTAAAACTACGTGGCCGGGAGTCAGAGCCTTTCCCTGTACACCTTGGGGTGCGGCAGGGATTTCCTCTGGCTCCCACATTATTTAACATCTATTTTGACCGCGTAGTTCGTGAAGCCTTCAATAGCTGTACCGGGGGATTTTCCATTTGGTACAGATATAATGGGAGGCTGATCGATGCCCGGGTGCGATCAAGGGATGGCTCCCTATTGGTCAACCACGTTATATATGCCGATTATTTGGTAATAGCTGCTCATTCAGAGGAGTTGGAGACGCTGCTGCTGAGACTGGAGCGTGCCACTAAGAGGTGGAGCCTTACCACCAGCCCCACCAAAACTAAGCACCTGCCTGGGTATTTTGTACAATCGGACATTCCACCCCCACAACTCCCAATCGGTGATGGGGCAGTAGTGGAGAGAGTGGAGCGTTTCCCATACCTGGGCAGTGTGCTTATGACCGGCTCCAGTTTAACAGCAGAGGTCTCACTCCGAATCAGTCGAGCAGCAATATCTTTTCATCGGTTGCGTAACGCTGTGTGGAAGCTACCTGGTCTGTCGCTCCGCACGAAGCTTCAGGTCTTCTCGTCCACAGTCATTCCATCCCTTCTCT
Organism: Lethenteron reissneri; assembly: GCF_015708825.2. Classification (NCBI taxonomy): domain Eukaryota; kingdom Metazoa; phylum Chordata; class Hyperoartia; order Petromyzontiformes; family Petromyzontidae; genus Lethenteron; species Lethenteron reissneri. The sequence goes on along the minus strand of NC_083841.1, from coordinate 7,252,262 downwards.
ACGCTTGCGAAACGTGGACCCCCCTAATGGAGCATCTTCGCCGGTTGGAAACATTTAGGCTGGCCTGCCTACGATCCATCCTGGGTTTAACCAGGCTGGATTGTGTGAGGAGCTCACAAATCCTTGAAAGATCTGGGCAAAGTCCCATTGGTGAGCTCCTCCAGCAGGCAAGGCTGCGTTGGCTGGGTCATGTAGCCCGCATGACCAGCCACCGCATGCCTAAACAGATTTTGTTCGGCCGGATTGAGGGGGCAAAACGGGTGCGGCACGGGCTAGAGAAGAGATGGAGTGATGTGGTACAGGAAGACGTGGAGCTGAGTGGACTTGCCGATGACTGGTACCAGCGGTGTCCAGATCGGCCTCTGTGGAGGAGGCTCGTGAAGGACGCTACTGGGCAGTTGGAGGCAGTCGCCCTCCAACAACAACGGAGGGCGGAGGAGCGACGCTCACAACAACGAGCGGAGCGCCGGGTGGCTAAAGCACAGCAAGTTGGTACAGTAGGGGGCACAGGTGGTGCATCAGCCAGTCATCTTGGTCATCTCAGTCAGTCGACCCGTGGCACCTGGGTCTGCCCCGTGACCTCCTGCCAGCGGGCGTTCGACACTTCACGTGGCCTCAAGGTGCACTTGGCCTGGCACAAGCGTCGTGGTGAAGTCACCGCCACTTAGTGGCGAACGGCGGTTGTTGTTGTTGGTTGAAAATAGTGTGGTGGTGGTGGTTCAATACCGTGTGGTGGTGGTGGTGGTGGTGGTGGTTGAACACAGTGTAGTGGTGGTGGTGGTGGTTGAACACAGCGTGTTGGTGGTGGTGGTGGTTAAACACAGCGTGTTGGTGGTGGTGGTTGAACACAGCGTGGTGGTGGTGGTTGTTGAACACAGCGTGGTGGTGGTAGTTGAACACAGTGTGGTGGTGGTGGTTGAACACAGCGTGGTGGTGGTGGTGGTGGTTGTTGAACACAGTCTAGTGGTGGTGGTGGATGAGACGAGAGAGTGTCTGGTAGTCCTCAACATGGGTAGAGGAATCGGTGAGTGGAGTTTCCCCGGGAGCCATGGCTCGGAATCTGTCAGGTGCAGCCAAGCAGAAGCCGAGTACTGCTGGTGGTGGTGGTGGTGGACGATGATGTTGGTGGTGGATGGTGATGTTGGAGGTGGTGGTGGACGATTTTGATGTTGGTTGTGGTTGTGATATTGGAGGTGGTAGTGGATGGTGATGTTGGAGGTGGTGGTGGTTGATGGTGGATTATGGTGGTGGTGGATGATCTTGATGGGTGGTGGATGATGGTGATGTTGGTGGTGGTGGTGGTGGACGATGGTGATGTTGGTTGTGGTTTGTGATATTGGAGGTGGTGGTGGTGGATTATGGTGGTGGTGGGTGATCTTGATGGGTGGTGGATGATGTTGGTGGACGATGGTGATGTTGGAGGTGGTGGTGGTGGATGATGGTGGTGGTGGACGATGGTGATGCTGGTGGTGGTTTGTGATGTTGGAGGTGTTGGTGGTGGTGGATGATGTTTGTGGGTGGTGGATGATGGTCGTGGATGACCGTGGTGCTGGTGATGTTGGTTACGACCACGATGATGATGATGACACTTCTGATGCGTTTTTGTATTTACCGGCGTGCTGAAATATGGGCAAACAATCGCTGGAACTGACAGAGCTTTGATATGTGAGTTCACCTGTGTGTGTGTGTGTGGTGTGTGTGGTGTGTGTGGTGTGTGTGTGTGGTGTGTGTGTGGTGGTGTGTGTGATGGTGTGTGTGTGTGGTGTGTGTGGTGTGTGTGTGGTGTGTATGGTGTGTGTGTGGTGTGTGTGGTGTGTATGTGGTCTGTGTGTGGTGTGTGTGTGTGGTGTGTGTGGTGTGTGTGTGGTGTGTGTGATGTGTGTGTGGTGTGTGTGTGGTGTGTGTGGTGTGTGTGTGGGGTGTGTGTGGTGTGTGTGTGTGTTCATAATGCGACTGTACACGGACACACACAGGGCGGCCAAACAGGAAAGTAATCCGACACCTAAGTACGTTACAGTTCCAATTTACCCATTATTGCAAGTCGTGGCTACACACACACAGACAGACACAGAGTGTGTGTTTGTGTATCTTGGCCACTGGGGAGACAAAGGCGGTCGCGGCGTGGTTCTCTCCACCCCCACCCCCTCGTGTGACGTGCCGGCCTTCATAGGTGCTCGCTAACATCACTTGCCCCAACAGTCTGTAACTGGCTATACGGGGGATCTTTGTCTTTGTATGCACAGCGTGTGTGTGGGTTAGCACCGTGGGAGCGGTGGTGCAGCGGTTAGCGCGCTGCCCTATGAACCCGGCGACCTGGGTTCGATTCCCGCTCACGGTCAACACCAGTGACGATTATCTGAACCGGTCCTGGGCCTCCCCTAGGTCGACTCAGCCTCAAAGGAGTACCTGGTGCGGTGTGTACTAAACATCGCCACTGGCGGCCGGGCGTGGTGTTGGCCACCCCACCCCCTCATGCGCCGTTCCGGCCTTCATAGGTGCTCGCTAACAGCACTTGCCCCAGCAGTCTGTGAAGGCTACACGGGGGATCTTTGTTTTATGTTGCATTGTGTGCCTGGCGATCCGAGTTCACGTCCTGGCCACCATCATCAGTGGCGAGTGACGTCTGACCTGGATCTCCAAAGGGAGACGGTGTGGTGGTTAAATTAACCTCATGGCGGTTCCCCGAGATACCCACAATACCCCGGCTCTCGCACCATGTCCGTGATGGAGTCGTTTTTAGTCTGTCGATGCATCGGCCATGCGGCCATGGACTCATCTCGACGAGTTGTACTCGTACGCACCACCACGGTGCGTACGAGCAGTTCAGGATCTCGGCTGCGTTTCAACATCGCGGAGTGCGGCACCGCTGCCGGATTGATTGATACTCCAGTCGCGGAGTAAAGTTACACCCCTGGGGGGAAACGTTTGCGTCCCTGAAATAAAATATCTAATCGTCTCCGCCATTTTGTATTAATTGGTAAGCCCAGGGTCCCGCCATGAGGCTCAAATAAAGGGTGGTGGAAATAGATCGTGGGCTGTGACGACACGCACGGTGTCGAGGAGGCGATGGGAACGACACCACCACGGGTGAGATGCGAGGCAGAGCGCGGAACCCGTGGGAGTCGTGGACACACGCGCAGGTTCGTGGCATTATCCAGCAGTGTATATATCACGGTGGTGGTGGTGTTCATGGTGGTGGTGGTGGTGGTAGCAGCATAGAGAGACGCGTGCTTGGAATCGCACCGAGAGGCAGAGAGAGAAGCCACGCGGAGCAGCGGAGGCACGCGCTGCGGGCGAACGGTAAGATTCGAACTGTGACGGCCAGAAGGGAGCACCACGGCCCCATGGTCACGAAGACAGCAGCGGAGCGGAGGCCGAGGAATGGAATCGCGACCGAGAGAAGGCGTCGGCCCATACCCCACCCCGGGCTGGTGGAGATGGAGCGATTGCGAAGATGGGCCACGATGCGTGGAGGATGAAGATGCTGGACTTAAGTTGCGAATTTATTTTGCACGCGATGAACGCGTGAGAGTAGAACTGCTGCGTGAGTGCCGCTGACTGGAGCTCCATTCAAACGAAGTCATGAATCTGCGCTTTCAATTTGCCTTCTTTAATTGGTACCTTTTGGATCCTGACGTCGGTTACTCAACGATTGGGCCGCCTTCGCCTCGCGAATGTCGTCAATGCTTGGTGGTGGGTAGTGGGTGGTGGGTGTTTGGTGGTGGGTGGTGGGTGGTTGGTGGTGGTGGGTGGTGGTGGGGTGGGTGGGGGGTGGGTGGGTGGTGGGAGGTGGGTGGTGGGAGGTGGGTGGTGGTGGGTGGTTGGTGGTGGGTGGTGGGAGGTGGGTGGTTGGTGGTGGGGGGTGGGTGGTGGGGGGTGGGTGGTGAGTGGTGGAGGGTGGGTGGTTGATGGTGGGTGGTGGTGGTTGGTGGTGGGTGGTGGTGGTTGGTGGTGGGTGGTGGTGGTTGGTGGTGGTGGGTGGTGGTGGGTGGGTGGGGGGTGGGTGGTGGGTGGTGGTGGGTGGTTGGTGGGTGGTTGGTGGTGGGTGGTGGAGGTGAGTGATTGGTGGTGGGGGGTGGGTGGTGGGGGGTGGGTGGTGAGTGGTGGAGGGTGGGTGGTTGATGGTGGGTGGTGGTGGTTGGTGGTGGGTGGTGGTTGGTGGTGGGTGGTGGTGGTTGGTGGTGGTGGGTGGTGGTGGGTGGTGGGGGGGTGGGTGGTGGGTGGTGGTGGGTGGTGGGGGGTGGGTGGTGGGTGGTGGTGGGTGGTTGGTGGTGGGTGGTGGTAGGTGGGTGGTTGGGGGTGGGGGGTGGGTGGTGGGGGTGGGTGGTGAGTGGTGGAGGGTGGGTGGTGGTGGTGGGTGGTTGGTGGTGGGTGGTTGGTGGTGGGTGGTTGGTGGTGGGTGGTGGTGGTTGGTGGTGGTGGTGGTGGGTGTGGGGGGGTGGGTGGTGGGTGGTGGGTGGTGGGTGGTGGTGGGTGGTTGGTGGTGGGTGGTGGGTGGTGGGAGGTGGGTGGTTGGTGGTGGGGGGTGGGTGGTGGGGGGTGGGTGGTGAGTGGTGGAGGGTGGGTGGTTGATGGTGGGTGGTGGTGGTGGTGGTGGGTGGTGGTGGTTGGTGGTGGGTGGTGGTGGTTGGTGGTGGTGGGTGGTGGTGGGTGGTGGGGGGTGGGTGGTGGTGGGTGGTTGGTGGTGGGTGGTGGTAGGTGGGTGGTGGGGGGTGGGTGGTGAGTGGTGGAGGGTGGGTGGTGGGTGGTGGGTGGGTGGTGGTGGGTGGTTGGTGGTGGTGGTGGTTGGTGGTGGGTGGTGGTGGTTGGTGGTGGTGGGTGGTGGTGGGTGGTGGTGGGTGGTGGGAGGTGGGTGGTTGGTGGTGGGGGGTGGGTGGGTGGGGGGGGTGGAGGGTGAGTGGTGGGTGGTGGGTGGTTGATGGTGGGTGGTGGGTGGTGGTTGGTGGTGGGTGGTGGTGGTGGTGGTTGGTGGTGGGTGGTGGGGGGTGGTTGGTTGGTGGTGGGTGGTGGGAGGTTGGTGGTGGGGGGTGGGTGGTGGGGGTGGGTGGTGAGTGGTGGAGGGTGGGTGGTGGGTGGTGAGTGGTTGATGGTGGGTGGTGGTGGGTGGTGGTGGTTGGTGGTGGTGGGTGGTAGTGGTGGGTGGTGGTGGTTGGTGGTGGGTGGTGGTGGGTGGTGGGTGGGTGGGTGGTGGGTGGTGGTTGGTGGTGGTTGGTGGTGGGTGGGTGGTGGTGGTGGGTGGCGGTGGGTGGCGGTGGGTGGTGGTGGGTGGTGGTGGGTGGTGGTGGGTGGCGGTGGTTGGTGGTGGGTGGTGGGTGGGTGGTGGTGGGTGGTGGGGTTGGTGACGGGTTCTTGATCTTTAACGTGAAGTGGCTCGTGGCGTCGTCGCGATGACAGCGCCGGATGCGCCTCACATGAGCCCAGGGGCGGCCGCTGGAGGCCGAACCGCGAAACATTCGCGACGCGACCACTCGAAGCGCCACGGGGCCACCAACTTCACTCGCCGCGGCCGCCGCCGCCGCCAGAATGTGGATCGTGAGCGACGCCTCGAGAAGAGATGGCGACCGCCATGAGAGACAGAGAGAGAGACAGAGAGAGAGAGTGAGAAGGTAATTATATCCAGCAGTGGAGTGAGGAGGTATGTTGCTGATACCTCGAGTGTGAGATGCAGAGAGAGGGCGCGTTAGTGACACGGTGAGAGGAACGTGAGAGGAGATGGAAGACAGAGTGAGTCGTTCCATCCAGCAGTGGATTGAGCACGTCTCTCGCTGCTGCTGCTGCTGCTCTCTGGAGTGTGAGATGGAGAGAGGGGGCGCGCCAGTGTGCGGTGTGTGCGTGAGTCGAGGTTGAGGTGTGCGTGAGTCAAGGTTGCGTGAGTCGAGGTTGAGGTGTGCGTGAGTCGAGGGGTGCGTGAGTCGAGGTGTGCGTGAGTCGAGGTGTGCGTGAGTCGAGGTTGCGGTGTGCGTGCACTTCTCTGTTATTCCTACGCTTAATTAAAGGCGCTTAATTAAAGGCACTTAGCGTTAGCTACTGGGGGAGGTGGTGGGGGAGGGGGAGTGTGTGGCTGTACAAGGCACAGGCAAAGCAAAGTAGCTGCGCCCCAAGTAGCTCAAGGGGGCCCTCGAGGTTCGTAGCAGTTATCGAGGAGAGACGGCGGTTGGGTGGAGGCGGTGGTGGAGGCGTTTGGTGGAGGCGGTGGTGGAGGCGGTGGTGGAGGCGGTGAGATGCAAATGTCGGCACGAATTCATTTGGTGAAGAGTGAAAAACTGCGGAGGAGATCCAACGAGATCCAAGCCACGGTCAGTCTCTGGTCTCGTCTCGGTCGGATCGTAGAGACCGAACGGGCGACCCAGCGGCGAATAAGTTGGAGGATGAGGAGCAGGGAGAGAGGGAGAGGGAGGGAATGTGTAAGGAGAGCAGAGCGTGAAATATTTTATTAAATCTTTCATTTAAAAAGGGGGGGAGGGCACATAAAGCAAAGCATTGAAAAAAAAACAAAAAAAACGAAATGATGAACGAAGCAAAGTGCCGACTACACCGAGCATCTTCTTGATTCCTCTGATCGTCAAAATAAAAATAGAGAGGGTGGACGAGATAGGGAGGTCTGGATGAGGTACGAGTCGAGGTGGACAGACGACGAGGAGGAGTACAGGACCTGAAGTATGCACCATCACACTAAATGAGGCATTTTCGTTCCAAGACTTTCAGAGGCCAAAAATTCCCGGCATCCATAAAAACGCGACCAGGCCGTGAGGGCGAGCGGGGGGGGGGTAAACGTGTTTAGCCCCAAACCTCGTGGGAGCGGCGGCTAAATAAAGGATGTGTTTGTGTAGTTTTAGAAAATATCGGTGAAAATACACAGAAATCTCAACGGAATCTGCGTGGCTCAATAAAGGATGCGTGCCGTGCGATGAATGGGAGGGGCGCGTGGTTGGGTAATGGATCCGTGCGTGGATAATAATAATAATAAAGGCATTCTGTATTGAAACGAGACGCGTGCGTGATTGCATCAAGGACCCACCGTGTGGTCAAATACGGGCCGCGAGTTTGGGTTTAGAGAGTTAGAGATTGGGTGATGATTGGGGGGGAGGGGAGGGGTTTAAATTAAGTGTGTGGTTAATAAAGGATGCGTGGTGGGGGTGGTGTGAGTGAAACGTGTGCGGTGAAATATGGGGATGCCTGTGGTCAAATACATTATCGCCTGGTTACTGGCCGATGCGTGTGTGTGTGTGGTTAAATAATGTGCGGGTTAAATCAAGTGTGTGGCTAATAAAGGATGCGTTGTGGGGTTTTCAGTGAAACGTGTGCGGTGAAATATGGGGATGCCTGTGGTGAGATGAATGATCGCGTGGCGACTGGCCGATGCGTGTGTGTGGTTGCTTTGGGTTCTATAATGGATGGCGATATCTCGATTTGGGTTCGACACTTGGCCCTTATTGAACGCGCCGCTAAATAAAGGATCCCAATATCGCGATGGGCGTCTCCTCCGCGGGGTGGTGGGGGGCTCGAAAGAATGACGCCTCTTCGAAGCCGCAACTTGTACGCAGTGAAGTATGGCGTCTCAGTCGGGGTGGGGAGGTGGAGTTGTCGGTGGCGAAATAAAGGGAGCGATCATTAACTGGGATTGTAGGTCCGGGTACCTGCCAGATATCTCGCGTGATAACGTCTCAAAGTGAGTCCCTGGCGTTTAAATAGAAATAAGAGGATGTTGATGATGATGATGATTAGAAAGGTGATCTCGACGCGGTTAGACAATTGACACCGCGCCGGCTTCGCGCGGCTCAATGAAATGCATCGGCGCCGCGTGTGAATCGCGCGATTAATTAATTTGTAAAACAGGATCGCCAATTAATCGATCGGATGGCGTCTCAATAATCGATTTGCGGTGGTCGAATAAAGGATGCAAGTTGGGTCTGGCGTGGTTCAATGAAGGGACTTGACGAGAAACGATGGCTCTCACCGCTTGGCGAAATAATGGACAAGGATTATCAATGGGATTCAAAATAAAGGTTGTTTTGTGTGAGATCGCGTAAGTATGTGCATTTTATTTTATACCCACGTGACTTTACCGAAAGAACAAAAGAGTTTGGACACATTCATACTGACGCGACCTCACCCAACTACCCTTTATTGTGAATAATATCGATCGCCACAGCCTGCGACAATGTTAAATATGATCGATGGCCTTGCGCGGGTCCAATAAAGGACGCCGTGAACGCGAGCCACGTGACAAAGGGTGACGGATCGCACGCGCGGCCACGCGAAGTCCGACGGTTAAGTGCGTGGGGCAATCGAAACGAATTCTGCCGCAGTGAAATAAAGGACGCCGGCCCAAAGACAAAGGTCCCCCGTGTAGCCTTGCAACAGACGACTGGGGCAAGTGCAGTCGACAGTCACGGCGAGTCACAGGAAGGGCGGAACGGCACGCGATCGGGAGGGGGTTGCGGGCGGACAGCACCACGCCCGGCCGCCTTTGTCTCCCCAGTGCTGATGCTCACACACCGCAGCAGGGGTACTCATTTGAGGCTGAGTCGACCTAGCGGAGGCCCAGGACCGGGTTCAAAAGCAGCTGTCCACTGTCATTAATCGTTGTCATCTTGCCGGGCTCGGAGCGCAGTGCAGCGCGAACCACTGCGCCACCGCTCCGCACTGCATGCGTTTAAACAAGACAAAGATCCCCCGGGTAGTCTAACAGACTGTCGGGGCAAGTGCTGTTAGCGAGCAGCAGCACCTATGAAGGCCGGCACCGTGGCACACGAGGGGGGTGGGTGGCCAGCACCACGCCCGACCGCCTTTGTCTCCCCTAGTAGCGATGTTTTCACGCACCACACCGAGTACTCGCTCGAGGCCGAGTCCACCTAGGGGAGGCCCAGGACCGCTTCAGACAATCGTCGCTGGGTGTTGGCCGTGAGCGGGAATCGAACCCCGGGTCGCCGGGTTCGTAGCGCGGCGTAGCGCTGACCGCTACAAGACCGCTCCCCGCTCACAGACAAACGCACTCACACACACTCACACAACGACTCACCTCTCGTGTCAAATGTATCTCCACGGTTGTGCCATCTCCCACGAGTAATCCGCCACCGTCACCGCGTCGTGCGTTTACCGACAAAGCGAGAATCGCATCTCTCTGCGGTCTACGGAGGCGAAGAATCAACAACTTACTGCTCCTAGCCAGAGTCCAGCATCAATCATCATCCACATGCACCCCCCCCCCCCCCGCGAGTTGTCTTCTTCCTCTAAGCATCCGTGGCACCAAAGTCCAATCAACGAGTAAAGTTCCAAGGCGGGGGGCCTTTCAGTAATAGGTGCTCGCTAACTATGTACCCGCCCTCACTTTTGTCTCCCGAGACGAACCAAAATGTTGCTTTGGCTGTGTGGTGTCTTGCACCCGTGCATGCGCACACTTGTGTGTGTGTCTCCTCTGTCTCTCTCTCTGTCTCTTCCTCACCCTGTGCAGTTCAGTGTGGAGTGATTATGCCAGACTCTTCTCTCTATATATATAAACACGTAACTACTCCGCCTTCCTCTTTGTGTGTTGTGTGTGTGCTCTTTGCGTGATGGCTGTTGAATCTCCTCTCTCTCTCTCACTCACTCCTCCTCCTTCCCTCCAGCCCTCGGCTACCCGTGTACCTCCCCATCCGTGACGTGTCTACAAGTTGCGTGAATGTGTGTGCGTGTGTGTTAATGTGTGTGTGTGTGTTAGTGTGTGTGTGCGTGTTAATGTGTGTATGTGTGCGTGTGTGTTGATGTGTGTGTTAATGTGTGTGTGTTAATGTGTGTGTTAGTGTGTGTTAATGTGTGTGTGTGCGTGTGTTAATGTGTGTTAGTGTTGTGTGCGTGTGTGTGTTAATGTGTGTGCGTGTATTAGTGTGTGTGTGCGTGTGTTAATGTGTGTTAGTGTGTGCGTGTGTTGATGTGTGTGTGCGCGTGTGTTAATGTGTGTGTTAATGTGTGTGCGTGTGTTGGTGTGTGTGTGCGTGTGTGTTAATGTGTGTGTGTGTGCGTGGTAATGTGTGTGTGTGCATGTGTTAATGTGTGTGTATGTGCGTGTGTGAATGTATGTGTGTTAATGTGTGTGTGTGTGCGTGTGATAATGTGTGTGCCTGTTAATGTGTGTGCGTGCGTGTGTTAGTGTGTGTGTGTTAGTGTGTGTGTGTTAATGTGTGTGAGTGTGTGTGTGCGCGTGTGTTAATGTGTGCGTGTGTTAATGTGTGTGCGTGCTTGTGTTAGTGTATGTGCGCGTGTGTTAATGTGTGTGTGCGTGCGTGTGTTAATGTGTGTGTGCTTGCGTGTGTTAATGTGTGTGTTAATGTGTGTGTATTATTGTGTGTGTGTACGTGCATGTGTTAATGTGTGTGCGTGCGTGTGTTAGTGTGTGTGTGCGTGTGTTAATGTGTGTGTGTGCGTGTGTTAATGTGTGTTAATGTGTGTGTATATTAGTGTGTGTTACTGTGTGTGTGTTAATGTGTGTGTGTGCGTGTGTTAATGTGTGTTAGTGTATGTGTGTGTTTGTGTGTGTGTTAATGTGTGTGCGTGTGTTAGTGTGTGTGTGTGTGCGTGTGTTAATGTGTGTGTGCGTGCGTGCGTGTGTTAATGTGTGCGTGTGTGTTAATGTGTGTGCGTGGGTGTGTTAGTGTGTGTGTGTTAGTTAGTGTGTGCGTGTGTTAGTGTGTGCGTGTGTTAGTGTGTGTGTGCGTGTGTGTTAATGTGTGTGTGTGCGTGTGTTAATGTGTGTGTGCGCATGTGTTAATGTGTGTATGTGCGTGTGTGAATGTATGTGTGTGTGATAATGTGTGTGTGTGCGCGTGTGATATTGTGTGTGCCTGTTAATGTGTGTGTGTGTGCGTGTGTTAGTGTGTGTGCGTGTGTGTTAATGTGTGTTAATGTGTGTGTGCGTGTGTTAATGTGTGCGTGCGTGCGTGCGTGTGTTAATGTGTGGGTGTAATAGTGTGTGTGTTAATGTGTGTGTTAATGTGTGCGTGTGTTAGTGTGTGTGTGCTTGTGTCAATGTGTGTGCGTGCGTGTGTTAATGTGTGTGTGCGTGCGTGTGTTAATGTGTGTGTTAATGTGTGTGTGTATTAGTGTGTGTGTAGTGCGTGTGTTCAATGTGTGTGCGTGCGTGTGTTAATGTGTGTGTGTGCGTGTGCTAATGTGTGTGTGCGTGCGTATGTTAAGGTGTGTGTGTGCGTGCGTGTGTTAATGTGTGTTTGTATTTGTGTGTGTGTTAATGTGTGTGTATTAGTGCGTGTGTTAATGTGTGTGTGTGCGTGCGTGTGTGCGTGTGTTAATGTGTGTTAATGTGTGTGTTAATGTGCGTGTGTGTTAATGTGTGTGCGTGTGTTAATGTGTGTGTGCGTGCGTGTGTTAATGTGTGTGTGTGCGTACGTGTGTTAATGTGTGTGTGTATTAGTGTGTAGTGGGGAGCGTCGCGATTAGCGAGCCGCGCTACGAAGTTGGCGGGTTCGATTCCCGCTCACTGCCAACACCGGTGACGAATATTTGAACCCGGTTCATAGCTTCCCCTAGGTCGACTCAGCCTAAAATGAGTACTTGGTGTGGTGTGAAAATATCGAAACTTGGGAGACAAAGGCGGCCGGGCGTGGTGCTGGCCACCCACCCCCTCGTGTGCCGTATCGGCCTTCATAGGTGCTCGCTAACAGCACTTGCCCCAACAGTGCGTCAAGGCTATACGGGGAATCTTTGTCTTTGTATATATTCTCGTGTTGTGGGGAGCGGTAGAGTAGCAGGTGAGCGTGGCCGCGCTACGAACCCGGCGACGCGAGTTCAATTCCCGCTCGCGGCCGCCAACACCCAGTGACGATCATCTGAACCGATCCTTTGGCCTCCCGCTAGGTCGACTCAGCCTCAAATGATCACCTGGTGCTGTGAGTCGGCACGACGACCCCCACCTCCCCCATCGTGCGCCGCCCTTCCCAGGCCGGCTGCGTCGCTAAATTGTCACGCGTTGCATTCCGCGCTCAACGCAATGCCATCAAATGCCAAGGTGTCTGTGCGCTTGCGTGGGCGTGTGCGCACGGTGCTGTGTGTGCACATGCACATGTATTGCATGCATGAGTATGCATGCATGGGTCTTTGTGTGTGTGTGTGTATGCCTGGTTGACCCACACACACACACAGGTCGACTCAGCCTCAAATAAGTACCCGGTGCGGGGAGACAAAGGCGGCCGGGCGTGGTGCTGGCCACCCATCCCGCACGTGTGCGCCGTGCCGGCCTTCATAGGCGCTGCTGCTCGCTAACAGCACTTGCCCCGGCAGTCTGTTAGAGGCTACACGGGGCATCTTTGTTTCTGTGTGTATTGGGAGCGGGCGTGGAGTGACGGCCCGAGTTCGATTCCCTTTCGTGGCCAAACGTCGGTGGCGAATATCTGAACCGGTCCTGGGCCTCCCCTAGGTCGACTCAGCCTTAGAACCGAGTAACTGGGTGTGGTGCGTAACCATCAGTCGTGGGGAGACCAAGGCGTTCGGGCGGGGTGTTGACCAATCCCGTCTCGCGGTCACCATTGCACACGAAGTCAATGTATGCGATGGTTATTCTGTTCATTGAATTATGCAATCGGCATGCCCATGCATTCCACATACGTGAGTGCATTGCATTACGTACGCATGCCGTAACTGTGTGCATTGTACGTTGAGCGTGTGCCACACAGATTGCATTCTCCACCGCATTGCATAAGCAATTTAGAATGCACCTAACAACATAGGTTTGCATGTGCACTTGTGCTACATTGTACATGCTATCTCTTTTGTGCACATTGTATATATACAGGGCACCTACATACCTGCTCTGGGTCATTGCCCGAAACGTCGCCCATGTTTTGATTAAGGCCACACGCGCGCGCACACAGCGTGATTGACGGATGTGATGAGTGTCTTTAATATAGGGCACGAGTATTGGGAGAATGGCACACACACACACGCACGCGCACGCACGCGCGCGCTCCTAATCCATTGCATTGTATTGCATTGAAGGCGCGCGCGCCACGTGACAAAAGGGGGCAAAGCCACAGACAAAGGTCCCCCGGGTAGCCCACCACAGGCTGCCGGGGCAAGTGCTATTAGCGAGGAGCAGGGCACACGCCGGTGGTGTGGTAGGAGAAGACAAAAAAAAAACCACGCCTGACCGCCTTTGTATCACTGGCACATGTATCGAACACAGCTACCCCCCCCCCACCCGATACTCGCTCCGTGCTCGGATATTCAACGCTGCCGACACTGAATACTGTACAAATGCAGTACATACGATGTATAGTACCGTCTAAGTACAGTTTTATATTTTACGTCATCATCATTCGACAGACCTCTGTCAATTCGCTGCTCGATGAAGGCCTCCCGTGTTGTTTGACCATACTTCACCGCGCTGGTCAGGGGGCTTGTTGTGTGTGCGCTTGTGTCAACGTGTGTGCGTGTGTATGAGAGTGGTCTGTGTGTGTGTGCATTAGCGTGGGGGAGCGGTAGCGTAGCAGTTAGCGATACGCTGTGCTTTGAACCCGGCAACCCGGGTTCGATTTCCGCTCACGGCCAACACCGGTGACGATTATCTGAACCGGTCCTGGGCCCTCCGCTAGGTCGACTCAGCCTCAAAATTACTACCAGGTACGGAACGTAATCGTTGTGCCTGGGACCGTGGCCGGGAATCGAACCCACAAGTTGGAACGTGGTTGGAACCGTTGGGGGGAGGGGGAGTTTAAAGCGCAGTGCCCTAACCATTGCGCCACCGCTCCCCGCTGCCACAACTGGAGATAGGGGCCGTCCATAAATGACGTCTCGCGATTTTGGACGAATTTTGACCCCCCCCCCCCCCCCGTCACACGGCGTCACAAAAAGTCAGACCCCCCCCCCCTCAAATATGACGTCACAAAGCTCTGCCCCGCCCCCCAAAATAAAACATGCTTGAAATCGCTTTAAACTATTGTCATTGTAGTGCGTATTTAATGTGGCGCTGCACTCTGATGTTGTAGGAGAAAACATTTACTAAAAAGTCTATTTAATTAAGTAGAACGTGTTGTCTATATTTATTTAAAGTTGCCCATTTTGATGTGACGTCGCGTTTCTCCCCCCCCCCACCCCCAGGTGCGTGACGTCACTTATGGACGGCCCCATACAACGTGGCATGAACTGGAAAGTCAGGTTTGACTCACTTCTCTGGCTTCCGTGAATGGTTTACGGGGCGTCCTTTTGGCGAATAGCACGGGTTGAAACGTACAGACACACAAAGATCCCCCGTGTAGCCTTCACAGACTGTTGGGGCAAGTGCTGTTAGCGAGCACCTATGAAGGCTGAAACGGCGCACGAGGGGGTGGGTAGCTAGCACCACGCCCGGCCGCCTTCGTGTGCACTGAAATTGAATACACACCAAACCAGGTGCTCATTTAAGGCTAAGTCGACCTAGGAGAGCCCCATATTTATCACTGACGTGCGCAAACCACTGCACACTTGCCTACATTTCCCCCTCGCCGAAGCCGATCTAAAACACGACGCCAACCCCTAACACTGTTCCTAACACTACCCCTACCACTAACACTAACCCTACTCACACACTAACCCTACCCCTAATACAAACATTAACCCGAACATTAAATATACTCCTAACACTCCTCACGTTAACCCTATTAGAATATTGGTGCCCAGTTGGCTTAAGAAAGTCACACTGGTCGCGTCAGAGACACTGGTCCAATACTGCCCAGAACCTGAGTTCAAATCCCAGGTCTGGGTCTCTCTCTCTGTAGGTCCATGATGGCCGTGTCAAAAACACTGAGTGAACATCACTGAGATCCTGGGTTCAAGCCCTGGGTCTAGGTCTCTCTCTCAGGAGGTTCATGATACACGTGTCAGAGACACTGAGTGAACATCACTGAGATCCTGGGTTCAAGCCCTGGGTCTGGGTCTCTCTCTCAGTAGGTTCATGATGGCAGTATCAGAGACACTGAGTGAACATCACTGAGATCCTGGGTTCAAGCCCTGGGTCTAGGTCTCTCTCTCAGGAGGTTCATGATACACGTGTCAGAGACACTGAGTGAACATCACTGAGATCCTGGGTTCAAGCCCTGGGTCTGGGTCTCTCTCTCAGTAGGTTCATGATGGCCGTGTCAAAAACACTGAGTGAACATCACTGAGATCCTGGGTTCAAGCCCTGGGTCTAGGTCTCTCTCTCAGGAGGTTCATGATACACGTGTCAGAGACACTGAGTGAACATCACTGAGATCCTGGGTTCAAGCCCTGGGTCTGGGTCTCTCTCTCAGTAGGTTCATGATGGCAGTATCAGAAACACTGAGTGAACATCACTGAGATCCTGGGTTCAAGCCCTGGGTCTAGGTCTCTCTCAGGAGGTTCATGATACACGTGTCAGAGACACTGAGTGAACATCACTGAGATCCTGGGTTCAAGCCCTGGGTCTGGGTCTCTCTCTCAGTAGGTTCATGATGGCAGTATCAGAGACACTGAGTGAACATCACTGAGATCCTGGGTTCAAGCCCTGGGTCTGGGTATCTCTCTCAGTAGGTTCATGATGGCAGTATCAGAGACACTGAGTGAACATCACTGAGATCCTGGGTTCAAGCCCTGGGTCTAGGTCTCTCTCTCAATAGGTTCATGATGGCCGTGTCAGAGACACTGAGCGAACATCACTGAGATCCTGGGTTCAAGCCCTGGATCTGGGTCTCTCTCTCAATAGGTTCATAATGGCAGTGTCAGAGACACTGAGTGAACATCACTGAGATCCTGGGTTCAAGCCCTGGATCTGGGTCTCTCTCTCAGTAGGTTCATGATGGCCGTGTCAGAGACGCTGAGTGAACATCACTGAGATTCTGGGTTCAAGCCCTGGATCTGGGTCTCTCTCTCAGTAGGTTCATGATGGCCGTGTCAGAGACGCTGAGTGAACATCACTGAGATTCTGGGTTCAAGCCCTGGATCTGGGTCTCTCTCAATAGGTTCATAATGGCAGTGTCAGAGACACTGAGTGAACATCACTGAGTACCTGGGTTCAAGCCCTGGGTCTGAGTCTCTCTCTCTGTAGGTTCATTATGGCCGTGTCAGAGACACTGAGTGAACATCACTGAGATCCTGGGTTCAAGCCCTGGGTCTGGGTCTCTCTCTCAGTAGGTTCATGATGGCCGTGTCAGAGACACTGAGTGAACATCACTGAGATCCTGGGTTCAAGCTTTGGGTCTGGGTCTCTCTCTCTGTAGGTTCATGATGGCCGTGTCAGAGACACTGAGTGAACATCACTGAGTACCTGGGTTCAAGCCCCGGGTCTGGGTCTCTCTCTCTCTCTGTAGGTTCATGATGGCCGTGTCAGAGACACTGCGTCAACATCACTGAGATCCTGGGTTCAAGCCCTGGGTTTGGGTCTCTCTCTTTCAGTAGGTTCATAATGGCCGTGTCAGAGACACTGAGTGAACATCACTGAGATCCTGGGTTCAAGCCCTAGGTTTGGGTCTCTCTCTTTCAGTAGGTTCATGATGGCCGTGTCAGAGACACTGAGTGAACATCACTGAGATCCTGGGTTCAAGCCCTGGGTCTGGGTCTTTCTCTCAGTAGGTTCAGGATGGCCGTGTCAGAGACATTGAGTCAGCATCACTGAGAACCTGGGTTCAAGCCCTGGGTCTCTCCCTCTCAGTAGGTTCATGATGGCCGTGTCAGAGACACTGAGTGAACATCACTGAGATCCTGGGTTCAAGCCTTGGGTCTGGGTCTCTCTCTCAGTAGGTTCATGATGGACGTGTCAGAGACACTGAGTGAACATCACTGAGATCCTGGGTTCAAGCCCTGGGTCTGGGTCTCTCTCTTTCAGTAGGTTCATGATGGACGTGTCAGAGACACTGAGTGAACATCACTGAGATCCTGGGTTCAAGCCCTGGGTCTCTTTCTCAGTAGGTTTATAATGGCCGTGTCAGAGACACTGAGTGAAAATCACTGAGTACCTGGGTTCAAGCCCTGGGTCTCGGTCTCCCTCTCTGTAGGTTCATGATGGCCGTGTCAGAGACACTGAGTGAGCACCACTGAGATCCTGGGTTCAAGCCATGGGCCTGGGTCTCTCTTTCTGTAGGTTCACAATGGCCATGTCAGCAAGCAATGTTTGCCCTGTTCCACTGCGCGCATACACACACAGCGCCCTTTGGCAGCTGTTCAGCTGGCGATCATTTATTTATAGGAAGTTAAAATTACAAGACACCAAATTATAATTCATATATCTCTCCCCCTAAGAACATTCGAAACTAAACTCTTTCATTTTTGCATGGAAATGTTCTTTAGATATTTTTGTGCGTTAAAACATATTTTTCCATCACACACATATATATTTATAGTCCTTTGACCATATACTCACCAAGCTGCTCAGTGCGGGGTTGGTGAATGGAATTTGTGCTCGGGACCAGTTTCGGATGTATTCGCCGCAGTCGGCAAGGAATTCATGATACATTTTTTGGTATGGCATCTTTTTAAATTCCCCAATTCTGTGCCAATTGTGCCGTGGTGCCATCACGAGACGAGGAATCAGCGGGCAAATCTCTCAGAGCGGCGCCACCCTCCTCCGTGTTCTTGGAGAACGGCCTGCGGAAGCGGATATCACAGAGCTGCCTCCGAGATCCCTCCTCCTTCGTATTCAATCAACTCGCGACACTTGAGGACGCGGCTTAATCACAACTCAGTATATGGGTCTCTGTGATTCTATGGGTCTCTGTGTGAATCTACAGGTTTCTGTGTGAGTCTACGGGTCTCTGTGTGAATCTACGGGTCTCTGTATTCATCTTGGGTGTTTCTGTGTGAGTCTATGGGTCTCTGTGTGAGTCTACGTGTCTCTGTGTGAGTCTGTAGGTGTTTGTGTGAGTTTATGGGCCTCTGTGATTCTATAGGTCTCTGTGTGAATCTATGGGTTTCTGTGTGAGTCTACGGGTCTCTGTGTGAGCCTATGGTTCTTTGTGGGAATCTACTGGTCTCTGTATGAGTCTAGGGGTCTTTGTGCGGGTCTATGGGTCTCTGTATTAATCTATGGGTCTCTGTGTGAGTCTACGGGTCTCTGTGTGAGTCTATAGGTGTCTGTGTGATTCTATGGGTATATGTATGAATCTACGGGTTTATGTGTGAGTCTCTGGCTCTCTGTATGAATTTGTGGGTTTGTGTGTGAGTCTGTGGGTCTCTGTGTGAGTCCAGGGGTGTCTGCGTGAGTCTATGGGTCTCTGTATGAATCTATGGGTCTGTATTTGAGTGTATGGGTCTCTGTGTGAGTCTAAGGTCTCTGTGTGAGTCTACGGGTCTCTGTGTGAGTCTACTGCACTCTGTGTCAGTCTGGCTTTCAATGTAAGTCTACGGGGGTCTTTTCGATTTAAAGCTTTCGTGACTGCAGGGATTCATCTTCTTGGTTCTTTCGGTAAAGTCACGTAGAAGGGAAGTAATAAAATAATAAAAATAAAACATAATAAAACAATTCTCACGACGTTTCGGCCACAACGCAAGCAGCCGTCCTCAGGTGAAAACAAGGTCTGTCGGGGAGACAGCGTCTGAAGTCGCTGTCGCCTCGACAGACCTGGTCGCCTCGACATACCTGGTTTTCACCTGAGGACGGCTGCTTGCGTTGTGGCCGAAACGTCGTGAGAATTGTTTCATTATGTTTAATTTTTATTATTGTATTACTTCCCTTCTACGTGACTTTACCTAAAGAACCAAGAAGATCTACGGGGGTCGTTGTTGCGAGTCACTGCTGACCAAGCACGACATTGGAGGACCCCTCCACCCTCCCCACGCGTGGTTGGGGTGGCTGAAATCCGGGATCTCGGCAACGCAAAGCTCGCAAAAAATAAATATTAAGTTATTTATTTAATTTGTATTTATTTCTTAATTAAGCTACCCCGCTGCGCAACGCGCGCCACGGGTTAAAGAGGGTGGCGGTGTTGGAGCCCAAGAGAGAGGCGCGCGCTCCGTACGGCTCGTTACCTCGTTACCAGGGCGACGCGGGGCATTCTCATCATTGGCGGAAGATTTTTGATGGGGGGGGGGGGGGGGGTGACACTCTTTTTATTCGTTCTCTTCCTCTGGCGTAAGGATCTCACTTGGATGGCGGCGATGCGGTTACGGGTGTCGAGGTTGGCCGCTGATCGGTTGTCGGTCGCGAATCCGCCCGTCGCGTGCATAAAAAAACTACAAAAAAACACACCACGTGTTGTTTGTGAGTTTAATTGCTGGTCGAAGTTGACTTAGAATTCTGTCAATTCGATCGTGTCATCACCCACCGCCATCGTCATAATCATCAGTGGCAGTAGCAGAAGCTTCATAAGCAACGGATGCAAAAATGTCAGCAGCATCGGTAGCATCATCTGCAGCAACAGCGGAAAAAGCTGAATTATTATCATCAGCAGCAGCAGCATCAGAATCATCGTAATCGGATGAAGCATCAGCAGCGACTCCGGAATTTTCATCAGCATTGCTACAACCACTGTCATCATCGGCAATAGCAGCAGCAACATCATCCTCATCAGCAGCTTCACCATCATCACCACATTTACCACCACCACCACCATCATCATCTCTGCACCAGGGCTCATTCCATAGCTATCGTGGGTTCCGCCATGCTAATGTGGAATTTCCACCGTTGGCTCAACGCCGCCAGCGGAGATTATTGCTGCAGCACGCTCGCGCATTTCTCGGAGGGAAAGGGGTTAACTTGCCTAATCCTGCTTAATAGGATTATGAGACTTAAGTTTCGAAATTATTTGATTATATTTCGTCTCATTAATTTAACCTTTCAGAGTCAAAAAGCTGCTCAACGGGGGGCATCGAGGCATTATCCCTCGTCTCCCGTGCACTGCCCTGCAGAGTCACTGGTGGGAATTCCACATGCGTATGACGGGGGCGAGTCCATCCACAGGACGGCCACTGAGAAAGCGATGCTCGTCATACAGGGTGCTCCAAAACAAAATGTGAACACTTCTGAGAATTTGCAACAATACAACGAGAAATGTGCCGCCTGCGGGCACTTGAGAACCACCTGGAGAAGATTCCAGGCACGCGTTGACAATGATGGCGAACAAGTGGCAGACTCTTTGAAGCTATTAACATACATTTCTTATCGCGTTACAGCGCGCTACCCGTTCTGTTTCGATTAAAAACGATCGTCCCATGTAAGTGTTAACATTTTTTTGAAGCACGCTGTATTTTATCATCGCCGGAAGGAGGGTTCATGGGCCGAGTCAGCCTCAACCCCCTACACCCCTCGCGCCAGCCGGGTAATTGAACTCAAGCGCTGAGCTGAGCGGGCCGCGCGTGTTTCACTGTTACTGGTGTAATGCGGGCGCGGGCGACCTCCCGGATGTGACGTCACGGAGAGGTGGAGTTAGGTGACGTGGGAGGAAAGGTTAAGGTTCTTAAGGGAGGAGACCGGAAGAGGAAGGCAGAACGAGTGGGACTGGACCAGAGTAAGGCCACGTGGGCAAAGCCAAGGGGTGGCAGCGGCGGCCAGCGGTGGCCAGCTAAGGGAGCAGCCAGCGGAGCTGCGAGAGAAGACAGCGGTGGGGCGGCTGGAGAGAAGGCGGACGAGGAGCTGCGGGGAACACAGCCGGCGAGGCTGTGTGTGAGGGAGAGGCTACGAGAGCGACGAGAGGAGAGAGAGGCTGAGAGAACGACGAGGGGAGAAACTGCAGGAGAGCAGTATCAGTGTCAGTATAGAGTCTTATAGAAGGACAGCCGTGCGGGTTAAGAGAGAAGAACCGAATAAAGGACACCAAGCCAGACATCGTGGTCGAGTCCTTTATTACACTGGGAATCACGCAAGCGAACCATGTCTCGTGGTCGAGACTGGTGACGGAGTGGCAGCCAAGGAAGGGGAACCTGCTGAGAGAAACTCGGTATTTGTGGCCGTGCAGGATTCTGTGTGAGCCGATGGGTTTCTGTGGAATATATGGGTTTGTGTGCGAGTCTATGGGTTCCTGCACTACTATATGGGTTTGTGTGCGAGTCTATGGGTTCCTGCACTACTATATGGGTTTATGTGCGAGTCTATGGGTTCCTGCACTACTATATGGGTTTATGTGCGAGTCTATGGGTTCCTGCACTACTATATGGGTTTATGTGCGAGTCTATGGGTTCCTGCACTACTATATGGGTTTATGTGCGAGTCTATGGGTTCCTGCACTACTATATGGGTTTATGTGCGAGTCTATGGGTTCCTGCACTACTATATGGGTTTATGTGCGAGTCTATGGGTTCCTGCACTACTATATGGGTTTATGTGCGAGTCTATGGGTTCCTGCACTACTATATGGGTTTATGTGCGAGTCTATGGGTTCCTGCACTACTATATGGGTTTATGTGCGAGTCTATGGGTTCCTGCACTACTATATGGGTTTATGTGCGAGTCTATGGGTTCCTGCACTACTATATGGGTTTATGTGCGAGTCTATGGGTTCCTGCACTACTATATGGGTTTATGTGCGAGTCTATGGGTTCCTGCACTACTATATGGGTTTATGTGCGAGTCTATGGGTTCCTGCACTACTATATGGGTTTATGTGCGAGTCTATGGGTTCTTGCACTACTATATGGGTTTATGTGCGATTCTATGGGTTCCTGCACTACTATATGGGTTTATGTGCGAGTCTATGGGTTCCTGCACTACTATATGGGTTTATGTGCGAGTCTATGGGTTCCTGCACTACTATATGGGTTTATGTGCGAGTCTATGGGTTCCTGCACTACTATATGGGTTTATGTGCGAGTCTATGGGTTCCTGCACTACTATATGGGTTTATGTGCGAGTCTATGGGTTCCTGCACTACTATATGGGTTTATGTACGAGTCTATGGGTTCCTGCACTACTATATGGGTTTATGTGCGAGTCTATGGGTTCCTGCACTACTATATGGGTTTATGTGCGAGTCTATGGGTTCCTGCACTACTATATGGGTTTATGTGCAAGCCTATGGGTTCCTGCACTACTATATGGGTTTATGTGCGAGTCTATGGGTTCCTGCACTACTATATGGGTTTATGTGCGAGTCTATGGGTTCCTGCACTACTATATGGGTTTATGTGCGAGTCTATGGGTTCCTGCACTACTATATGGGTTTATGTGCGAGTCTATGGGTTCCTGCACTACTATATGGGTTTGTGTGCGAGTCTATGGGTTCCTGCACTACTATATGGGTTTATGTGCGAGTCTATGGGTTCCTGCACTACTATATGGGTTTATGTGCGAGTCTATGGGTTCCTGCACTACTATATGGGTTTGTGTGCGAGTCTATGGGTTCCTGCACTACCATATGGGTTTGTGTGCGAGTCTATGGGTTCCTGCACTACTATATGGGTTTGTGTGCGAGTCTATGGGTTCCTGCACTACTATATGGGTTTATGTGCGAGTCTATGGGTTCCTGCACTACTATATGGGTTTATGTGCGAGTCTATGGGTTCCTGCACTACTATATGGGTTTATGTGCGAGTCTATGGGTTCCTGCACTACTATATGGGTTTGTGTGCGAGTCTATGGGTTCCTGCACTACTATATGGGTTTGTGTGCGAGTCTATGGGTTCCTGCACTACTATATGGGTTTGTGTGCGAGTCTATGGGTTCCTGCACTACTATATGGGTTTATGTGCGAGTCTATGGGTTCCTGCACTACTATATGGGTTTATGTGCGAGTCTATGGGTTCCTGCACTACTATATGGGTTTATGTGCGAGTCTATGGGTTCCTGCACTACTATATGGGTTTATGTGCGAGTCTATGGGTTCCTGCACTACTATATGGGTTTATGTGCGAGTCTATGGGTTCCTGCACTACTATATGGGTTTATGTGCGAGTCTATGGGTTCCTGCACTACTATATGGGTTTGTGTGCGAGTCTATGGGTTCCTGCACTACTATATGGGTTTATGTGCGAGTCTATGGGTTCCTGCACTACTATATGGGTTTATGTGCGAGTCTATGGGTTCCTGCACTACTATATGGGTTTGTGTGCGAGTCTATGGGTTCCTGCACTACTATATGGGTTTGTGTGCGAGTCTATGGGTTCCTGCACTACTATATGGGTTTGTGTGCGAGTCTATGGGTTCCTGCACTACTATATGGGTTTATGTGCGAGTCTATGGGTTCCTGCACTACTATATGGGTTTATGTGCGAGTCTATGGGTTCCTGCACTACTATATGGGTTTGTGTGCGAGTCTATGGGTTCCTGCACTACTATATGGGTTTGTGTGCGAGTCTATGGGTTCCTGCACTACTATATGGGTTTGTGTGCGAGTCTATGGGTTCCTGCACTACTATATGGGTTTATGTGCGAGTCTATGGGTTCCTGCACTACTATATGGGTTTATGTGCGAGTCTATGGGTTCCTGCACTACTATATGGGTTTATGTGCGAGTCTATGGGTTCCTGCACTACTATATGGGTTTATGTGCGAGTCTATGGGTTCCTGCACTACTATATGGGTTTATGTGCGAGTCTATGGGTTCCTGCACTACTATATGGGTTTGTGTGCGAGTCTATGGGTTCCTGTGCGAGTCTATGAGTTTATGTGCGAGTCTATGGGTTTCTGTGCGAGTCTATGGGTTTCTGTGCGAGTCTATGGGTTTCTGTGCGAGTCTATGGGTTTCTGTATGTTGAACTTCGTTCTCGCCGTACGTAGTCAACCGTAATACTCGGAGGTGCGGAGGAAAGACAATAAGCGAAACCCAAATCACCATTTCTGTGTGTGTCTATGGGTTTATGTATGAGTTTATGGGCCTCTGTATGAGTCTATTGGTTTGTGTTCGAGTATCTGGGTTTCTGTGGAATATATGGGTTTCTGTGCGAGCCTATGGGTTTTTGTAGAATTTTTTTGTGCGAGCCGATGGGTTTGTGCGCGAGCCTATGCGTTTTGTGTGAGCCTATGGATTTCTGTGCGAGTCTATGGGTTTTTGTGCGAGTCTATGGGTTTTTGTGCGAGTCTATGGGTCTTCTATGCCAGCCTATGTGTTTCTGTGCGAGTCTATGGGTTTGTACGTCAGTGTTTGGGGTTTCTGTTTGAGTCGCCTGTGACCGGGAAGAGAACCAATCAACTCGCTGCACTTGAGAACGCGGAGTTAATTGCTGTGGTTGGGGCTAAAGACGGGGATTTGAACCCAGGGTCACAGCGGTGCCGGATCAACGCCTCTGACGCGGCCACTGTGAACCCGACATAAAGAGACTCAGAACAATGTATTTATGCTGGAGGAATTCTATGAGTTATAGAGTTTTTTTTTTCACAGACATCCATTATTAAAACTTTCGGGGCCCACCACGAAAACCTTTTTTTGTCATTTTTATATATATATATAATTTAGCAGCTACGGACAATTTTGATTTTTTTTTTCTCAAAGAAATTAATTAGTAAAGAATTTCGCGTTGACGCCACGAGAAATCAATTGGGCATTAAATAAATAGAATTTCATTAAATCCGTATTATTGAACAAAGAGAAAGATCCCCGTGTAGCCTGTTGGAGCAAGTGCCGTTAGCGAGCACCTCTGAAAGCTGGCACCGCACACGAGGGGGTGGGTGGCCAGCACCACGCCCGACCGCCTTTGTCTCCCTAGTGATGATGTTTACACACCGCACTAGGTACTCACTTGAGGCTGAGTCGACCTAGGGGAGGCCCAGGACCGGTTCAGATAATCGTCACCGGTGTTGGTGGCCGTGAGCAGGAATCGAACTTGGGTCGCACATGCGAGCTGATCCGACTGTGCGCTCCCGCCAGTGGATATTGTCTCGGGCTGTGTTTCTCCTCCTCCTCCTCCTTGAGCTGATCTTCCGTCATCCATCTTGGCCAGGGCTCGGCAAAGCTGCGGCGCTTTGATGACTGCTTCGCCACGGTAGCTATGAGATGTTAACTACCTCGCCTGGTACGCAGGAGGGCGTGGGTTCGATCCAGACCCTGACGCCTGCTGCTGTATATTTGGAGTTTGCGCGTCTCTCTCTCATTATCATAACGGTGGCTAGGAGATATTAACTACCTCGCAGAGAATACAGGAGGTCGTGGATTCGATCCCGACCCTAATGCATGCTGCTGTATATTTGGAGTTTGCGTGTCTCTCTCCCCGTGGTCGCGTGAGTTTTTCTCCGGTCCCCCGGGTTTTCCCTCCACGTTTAGAATCAACGTCACGCATTTCGAGTGTTTGGCTGCAATACGTTTACACACCATGCCCATCAGCCACCGCGGTTGAGTTATCATTTGTGATCGCCAGGGTCGCTCCTGAAAAATAGTTAAATAGCTCAGTGGGGCTTACCTGGTATAATAAAAATATCAATAGTTTACAGTTTTACTTTAGGTTATATTGTCAAGGCTCTTCTTGTTATTTTGGTTGCAGACCCCCTGGTGTTGACCAACGTCAGCCATCATAACCGCGACGCGTGATGACGCTACATGGTTAAATAAAGGAACTTCAATCACGGGATGCACTGAATCTCAATTGGCTCTCGCTCGGTTAAATAAAGGAACGGCAATGACTCTAAGGTGAGCATGACCTCCTAATTGCGCTGAGCCAGCCAATGTAACGTGGACATTCCGCGTTCCCCTGACGGGGCCAGCCTATCCAATGGGCGGGCGTGGTGGTAACGAGAGGGTTGTAATGAGAGTGAATGCATTCCCGAAGGGCTCGCGAGCACACATGGCTCTGCCCATATAAGGGCATTGGAATAGAGGAAAGCTGCGTGTGTGGGTGGCTGTATGCTTGTGTACACGTGCTTGCGCGCGTGTGTGTGTATACGCGCGCGTGTGTGGAGGGAGGGGAGCGGTGGTGCATGGGTCAGCGCGCTGCGCTAAAAAAAACCCTGGTGGGATCCGAGTTCGCGTCCCGCTCACGGCCAACGCCGGTGATGAATAACTGAACCCAGTCCTGGGTCTCTCCTAGGTCGATTCAGCCTCAAATGAGTACCTGGTGCGGTGTGTAAACATCGCGTGGTGCTGGCCACCCATCCCCTAGTGTATCGTTGCCGGCCTTCATAGGTGCTTCTCGCTAACAGCACTTGCCCCAACAGTCTTTTAAGGATATACGGGGGATCTTTGTCTTTGTTTGGTGAGCGGTCGGGTAGCGGTTCTCGCGCTGCGCTACGAACCCGGCGACCCGAGTTCGATTCCCGCTCACGGACAACACCGGTGACGATTATCTGAACCGGTCCTAGGCCTCCCCTAGGTCGACTCAGCCTCAAATGAGTACCTGGTGCGGTGTGTAAACATCGCCACTGGGGAGACAAAGGCGGTCGGGCGTGGTGCTGGCCATCCACCCCCTCGTGAATCGTTGCCGGCCTTCATAGATGCTAGTCGCTAACAGCACTTGCTCCTGCAGTCTGTGAAGGCTATACGGGGCATCTTTGTCATTGTAACATCGGCATAGCGCAACAAACCCGGCGACCCGAGTTCGATTCCCGCTCACGGCCACCAACACCCAGTGAGGATTATCTGAACCGGTCACGGGCCTCCCCTAGGTCGACTCGGCCTAAAATTAGTACCTGGTGCGGTGTGTAGTTAAAATAATCGCTGGGGAGACAAAGGCGACCGGGCGTGGTGGTTCTGGCCATCCACCCCCTCGTGTGCCATATCAGCCCTCAGTGGTGCTCGCTAACAGCACTTGCCCCAATCGCCCGTGTGGGCTACATGGAGAATCTTTGTCTTTGGCTGCAGTGTCACGAGACACCGTCTGACAAAGCAACAGCTGCAGCAACCCGAAGAGAATGAGTCAAGCAGCTGATGATGATTGTAGTGGTGATGATGGTGATAATAGTGGTGGTGATAATAGTGGTAATGATGATAATAGTGGTGGTAATTATGATAATGATAGTGGTGGTGATGATAGTGGTGATGATGATAGTGATGGTGATGATAGTGGTGATGATAGTGATGGTGATGACAGTGGTAATGATAGTGGTGATGACTGGATATAATTATTGTGATGATAATGATAGTAGTAATGATGATGATAGTGGTGATGACAGTTGAGTGCGATAATGATGGTGGTGAGAGATTTTTGGCAATGATGCTGATTATTACGATGACGACGACACTACTAAAGATGATGCTTTCACTTCACTACAATGGCAAAGGGCTGTACATCACACTCCTAAAGTACTCGAATAAAATGTCATTGAATACATAATATCGGTCATCTGCCCAGGAAAGCCTCGCTGAGTCTCAAGACTAATTTTAAGAGGGTCCTGTCACGTCAAGGATGTTTGCCAGTGAGTCCCGTGAGTAACTAGGGAATTGGGGGGAAGCAATCCAGAGACACCAAGAGAATCTCCAGGAGAGATCGGTGGGGGTGGTGGTGTTGGTGTTGGTGACACAAATCTCCGCACAGATAGATTCAGTCATCCACTCAAAAAGACTTCAATCCACCGAGGTTTGTCTGGGCACTGACCACACTCCTGTACTGCACTGCCGTCAATACGAGTGTGGCCGTAACAAAAATAAAGCATAGGTGACGTTTCGGACATCGGCCCTTCTCCATAGCACACAGAGAGGCCAGAGAGCCAGAGAGCTAGAGAGGGGGTGGGATATGAGAGTTGGAAACTGCACTTGCTCACACCCTGATGATTATTAAATACAACAACAAAATAATAATAATGTTTTATTTCGATTTAAAGCTTTCGTGACTGCAGGGATTCGTCTTCTTGGTTATTTCGGAAAAGTCACGTAGAAGGGAAATAATAAAATAATAAAAATAAAACATAACAAAATATTTGTATTACTTTATTATTTCCCTTCTACGTGACTTTACCGAAACAACCAAGAAGAATAATGTTTTAATAGGGCAAATAAATATTTAGCCTCGTAAAATATTGAATACGTACCAGACAAGCCCCCCCCCCCCAACTCGTGTTAATAATGAAAACAATAACCTACATGTACAGGGTGCTTCAAAAAAATGTGAACACTTTCGAGAATGTGCAACAACACCACGAGAAATGTGCTGCCTGCAGGCTCTGGAGAAGAGTCCAGGCACGCGTTGACAACGATGGCGAACAAGTGGGAGACTCATTGACTTTTGTGAAGCTATCAACGTTACATTTGTTATCGTGTTTACAGCGCATCGTTATTATACGTTCGTTTTCCGTGAACAAACGACGGCCCCGTGTAAGTGTTAACGTCTTTGTTGAAACACCCTGTCTTTCTCGAGGCGCCTTCGGCTTCGCCAGACCTCTCCGTTCAAAGACTCAATAAAAAAAAGCCGCCAGTGCCCTCTGCTGGCCGCACGACGCAGACCAAGACTCGCATGGCCAGGCGGCCGCTGGTCGCCTTTCTCAAAGCGAGCGGCTCGGGTGCTGGGGGGCTTTGAACCAGCACTGTGGGGGGCTACGGTCGGGGGGGGGAGTGGTGGATCAGCGCACAGATGGTGTTGTGAAACTCCCTTCTTCCCGTGGGCATTGAGCAAGTCGGAGGTGGGCGTGGGGTAAGCAAGGTAAGCAATGTTAACGCGTTTCGCGTTTGTCGGAGGGCTTTCGCGACCAATATTATCCATGCGAGTGAAAAAAATAATAATTGCTATGCTACGACAGCCAAACACGCACCGCCGTCCAAAATGATCGTTAGCAAATATAATCATGATCATAACTGATTTCTACTACCGGTTCTAGTATTAGGGTGTACTGAATTCTGCGTGTGGTTTGTCCAAGTTGTGTTGACGTACTCCAGCAGTAGCCGTTGCTCGACTGCTGTGGGAAGTGCAATCAATGTCAAACATCGTCCTGTCTCTCCATTTCATTACTTTCATATTCATTAAAAAGTGGGAAACTAGAATGTAATATGAGTGTTACATAGGCTCTCTCGCTGTCGAGTGGAAACAAACGTTTTTGGTGAAAAAGGGCCGATTTGCGCTTGCTAATCAATCAACCATTTGGAAAGTTACTTGGAAAGCGAATTAGCCACACAATCACCCAGCCACTACGGGCGTATTGGACTAACGTTGATGTCTTTATTACGTTATATTTGTCAGAAAGGCCACGTGGAGTCTGAGTAAAGTGTCAAGCATTTATGTTGCGCTGCATGTGTCATATTTGTAGACAGTAGTAGCTTTCATTTATTGCATATTCGTATAGTACAGTGTATACTTGCTTATGATAAATAGCATTGTTATTGTTTTTTTGATTCAAGTGCAAGCAGTTTTAGGGGGCGTCCATAAATGACGTCACGTGATTTTGACCCCCCCCCCCTTCGTCACGACGTCACAAAAGTCAGACCCCCCCCCCCCCAAATATAACGTCACAAGGCTCTGCCCCCCCCCCCCCCAAAACTAAACATGCTTCAATTCGCTTTAAACTATTGTCACTGTAGTGCGTATTTAATGTGGCGCTGCACTCTGATGTTGTAGGAGAAAACATTTATTAAAAAGTCTATTTAATTAAGTAGAACGTGTTGTCTATATTTATTTAAAGTTGCGCATTTTGATCTGATGTCACATTTCTCGAACTCCCCCCCCCCCCTCGTCACACATCGTCACAAATGTCTCACCCCCCCCCCCTTAGGTGCGTGACGTCATTTATGGACGGCCCCTTATTACAGTCAGCTTTCATTCACAGCGAGTGTCATCATGAGGAAGAGGAAGGGTGGCAGATTTGTTTTTCTGAGGGGGGGGGGACCCCCAGACCCCCTGGAAGATTTTGTCCCCCCCAATGTTGACTCCATGGCTACGGCCAGGGTGTAAAATATCAATGGTGTGTCGTTAAACCCGCCACCACCCGACACAGGCGATTAGTAAGGGGTTTGTCACGTAGAGACAACGTATCAACTCGTTAGGGGCTGTCCATAAATGACTTCACGCACATAAGGGGGGGGGGGTCAGACATTTGTGACTATGTGTGACGAGGGGGGGGGGGGGTTGGGAAATGTGACGTCACATCAAAATGCGCAACTTTAAATAAATATAGGCAACACGTTCTACTTATATAAATAGACTTTTTTAATAAATGTTTTCCCCTACAACATCAGAGTGCAGCGCCACATTAAATACGCACTACAATGACAATAGTTTAAAGCGATTTGAAAGATGTTTTATTTTTGGGGGGGGGAGGGGTAGAGCTTTGAGGGGGGGGTCTGACTTTTTGTGACGCCGTGTGACGATGGGGGGGTCAAAAATCGTCCACAATTGCGTGACGTCATTTATGGACGGCCCCTTATCAACATTTACATCTACAATTAGAGTACGACGTTTCGCCGTTAATTACGACTAGCATCATCAGGCAATGTCGGCGATGTCTCCCTTTGGTTGTAATTACTGGCGAAAGTTCGTACTCGAATTGTAAATATTGTGGGTTTACTCTCCAACACACCGATGTGCTGTACTAGTAACGAATTGGCATGTTTCTACGTAAATATATGGGTCTCTGTGTGTATATGGGTCTCTGCGTGAGTCTATGGGTGTCCATGTGAGTGAATGGGTCTCTGTGTGAATATATGGTTATCTACGTAAGTCTATGAGTTTCTGGGTAAATCTACGGGTCTCTGTGTGAATCTATGGGTCTCTGTGTGAGTATATGGTTATCTGCGTAAGTCTATGCGTCTCTAGGTAAATTTACGGGTCTCTGTGTGAGTCTATGGGTATCTGTGTGAGTATATGGCTATCTACGTAAGTATATGGGTCTCTGGGTAAGTCTACGGGTCTCTATGTGAGTCTATGGGTCTCAATGTGAGTATATGGGTATATGTGTGTCTATGGGTCTCTGTGTGAGTCTATGGGTCTCTGTGTAAGTCTATGGGTCTCTCGTGAGTCTATGGGTTTTTATGTGAGTCTATGGGTCTCTGTGTAAGTCTATGGATCTCTATGTGAGTATATGGGTGTCTATGTGAGTATATAGGTATCCGTGAGTCTATGGGCCTCTTTGTAAGTCTATGGGTCTCCATGTGAGTCTGTGGGCCATTGTGTGAGTCTATGGGTCTCTGTTTGAGTCTGTGGCTCTCTGTGTGAGTCTGTGGGTCTCTGTGTGAGTCTGTGGGTCTCTGTTTGAGTCTGTGGCTCTCTGTTTGAGTCTGTGGCTCTCTGTTTGAGTCTGTGGGTCTCTGTGTGAGTCTATGGGTCTCTGTTTGAGTCTGTGGCTCTCTGTGTGAGTCTATGGGTCTCTGTGTGAGTCTATGGGTCTCTGTGTGAGTCTATGGGTCTCTGTGTGAGTCTGTGGGTTTCTGTGTGAGTCTGTGGGTCTCTGTTTGAGTCTGTGGCTCTCTGTGTGAGTCTGTGGGTCTCTGTGTGAGTCTGTGGGTCTCTGTTTGAGTCTGTGGCTCTCTGTTTGAGTCTGTGGCTCTCTGTGTGAGTCTGTGGGTCTCTGTGTGAGTCTATGGGTCTCTGTTTGAGTCTGTGGCTCTCTGTGTGAGTCTATGGGTCTCTGTGTGAGTCTATGGGTCTCTGTGTGAGTATATGGGTCTCTGTGTGAGTCTGTGGGTTTCTGTGTGAGTCTGTGGGTCTCTGTTTGAGTCTGTGGCTCTCTGTTTGAGTCTGTGGCTCTCTGTGTGAGTCTGTGGGTCTCTGTGTGAGTCTATGGGTCTCTGTTTGAGTCTGTGGCTCTCTGTGTGAGTCTATGGGTCTCTGTGTGAGTCTATGGGTCTCTGTGTGAGTCTGTGGGTCTCTGTGTGAGTCTTAGGGTCTCTGTGTGAGTCTATGGGTCTCTGTGTGAGTCTATGGGTCTCTGTGTGAGTCTAGGGTCTCTGTGTGAGTCTATGGGTCTCTGTGTGAGTCTATGGGTCTCTGTGTGAGTCTATGGGTCTCTGTGTGAGTCTATGGGTCTCTGTGTGAGTCTATGGGTCTCTGTGTGAGTCTATGGGTCTCTGTTGAGTCTGTGGCTCTCTGTGTGAGTCTATGGGTCTCTGTGTGAGTCTATGGGTCTCTGTGTGAGTCTATGGGTCTCTGTGTGAGTCTATGGGTCTCTGTGTGAGTCTATGGGTCTCTGTGTGAGTCTATGGGTCTCTGTGTGAGTCTATGGGTCTCTGTGTGAGTCTGTGGGTCTCTGTGTGAGTCTATGGGTCTCTGTTTGAGTCTATGGGTCTCTGTGTGAGTCTATGGGTCTCTGTGTGAGTCTATGGGTCTCTGTCTGAGTCTATGGGTCTCTGTGTGAGTCTATGGGTCTCTGTGTGAGTCTGCGGGTCTCTGTGTGAGTCTATGGGTCTCTGTGTGAGTCTGTGGCTCTCTGTGTGAGTCTATGGGTCTCTGTGTGAGTCTGTGGCTCTCTGTGTGAGTCTATGGGTCTCTGTGTGAGTCTGTGCCTCTCTGTGTGAGTCTATGGGTCTCTGTGTGAGTCTGTGGGTCTCTGTTTGAGTCTATGGGTCTCTGTTTGAGTCTGTGGCTCTCTGTGTGAGTCTATGGGTCTCTGTGTGAGTCTATGGGTCTCTGTTTGAGTCTGTGGCTCTCTGTGTGAGTCTGTCGGTCTCTCGTGAGTCTATGGGTTTTTATGTGAGTCTGTGGGTCTCTGTGTGAGTCTATGGGTCTCTGTTTGAGTCTGTGGCTCTCTGTGTGAGTCTATGGGTCTCTGTGTGAGTCTATGGGTCTCTGTGTGAGTCTATGGGTCTCTGTGTGAGTCTGTGGGTTTCTGTGTGAGTCTGTGGGTCTCTGTTTGAGTCTGTGGCTCTCTGTTTGAGTCTGTGGCTCTCTGTGTGAGTCTGTGGGTCTCTGTGTGAGTCTATGGGTCTCTGTTTGAGTCTGTGGCTCTCTGTGTGAGTCTATGGGTCTCTGTGTGAGTCTATGGGTCTCTGTGTGAGTCTGTGGGTCTCTGTGTGAGTCTATGGGTCTCTGTGTGAGTCTATGGGTCTCTGTGTGAGTCTATGGGTCTCTGTGTGAGTCTATGGGTCTCTGTGTGAGTCTATGGGTCTCTGTGTGAGTCTATGGGTCTCTGTTTGAGTCTGTGGCTCTCTGTGTGAGTCTATGGGTCTCTGTGTGAGTCTATGGGTCTCTGTGTGAGTCTATGGGTCTCTGTGTGAGTCTATGGGTCTCTGTGTGAGTCTATGGGTCTCTGTGTGAGTCTATGGGTCTCTGTGTGAGTCTATGGGTCTCTGTGTGAGTCTGTGGGTCTCTGTGTGAGTCTATGGGTCTCTGTTTGAGTCTATGGGTCTCTGTGTGAGTCTATGGGTCTCTGTGTGAGTCTATGGGTCTCTGTCTGAGTCTATGGGTCTCTGTGCGAGTCTATGGGTCTCTGTGTGAGTCTGCGGGTCTCTGTGTGAGTCTATGGGTCTCTGTGTGAGTCTGTGGCTCTCTGTGTGAGTCTATGGGTCTCTGTGTGAGTCTGTGGCTCTCTGTGTGAGTCTATGGGTCTCTGTGTGAGTCTGTGGCTCTCTGTGTGAGTCTATGGGTCTCTGTGTGAGTCTGTGGGTCTCTGTTTGAGTTTATGGGTCTCTGTTTGAGTCTGTGGCTCTCTGTGTGAGTCTATGGGTCTCTGTTTGAGTCTATGGGTCTCTGTTTGAGTCTGTGGCTCTCTGTGTGAGTCTGTGGGTCTCTCGTGAGTCTATGGGTTTTTATGTGAGTCTATGGGTATCTGTGAGTCTATGGGCCTCTTTGTAAGTCTATGGGTCTCCATGTGAGTCTGTTGGCCATTGTGTGAGTCTATGGGTCTCTGTTTGAGTCTGTGGCTCTCTGTGTGAGTCTGTGGCTCTCTGTGTGAGTCTATGGGTCTCTGTGTGAGTCTATGGCTCTCTGTGTGAGTCTATGGGTCTCTGTGTGAGTCTATGGGTCTCTGTGTGAGTCTATGGGTCTCTGTTTGAGTCTGTGGCTCTCTGTGTGAGTCTATGGGTCTCTGTGTGAGTCTATGGGTCTCTGTGTGAGTCTATGGGTCTCTGTGTGAGTCTATGGGTCTCTGTGTGAGTCTATGGGTCTCTGTGTGAGTCTATGGGTCTCTGTGTGAGTCTGTGGGTCTCTGTGTGCGTCTATGGGTCTCTGTTTGAGTCTATGGGTCTCTGTGTGAGTCTATGGGTCTCTGTGTGAGTCTATGGGTCTCTGTCTGAGTCTATGGGTCTCTGTGTGAGTCTATGGGTCTCTGTGTGAGTCTGCGGGTCTCTGTGTGAGTCTATGGGTCTCTGTGTGAGTCTGTGGCTCTCTGTGTGAGTCTATGGGTCTCTGTGTGAGTCTGTGGCTCTCTGTGTGAGTCTATGGGTCTCTGTGTGAGTCTGTGGCTCTCTGTGTGAGTCTATGGGTCTCTGTGTGAGTCTGTGGGTCTCTGTTTGAGTCTATGGGTCTCTGTTTGAGTCTGTGGCTCTCTGTGTGAGTCTATGGGTCTCTGTGTGAGTCTATGGGTCTCTGTTTGAGTCTGTGGCTCTCTGTGTGAGTCTGTGGGTCTCTCGTGAGTCTATGGGTTTTTATGTGAGTCTATGGGTATCTGTGAGTCTATGGGCCTCTTTGTAAGTCTATGGGTCTCCATTTGAGTCTGTTGGCCATTGTGTGAGTCTATGGGTCTCTGTTTGAGTCTGTGGCTCTCTGTGTGAGTCTGTGGCTCTCTGTGTGAGTCTGTGGCTCTCTGTGTGAGTCTGTGGCTCTCTGTGTGAGTCTATGGGTCTCTGTGTGAGTCTATGGGTCTCTGTGTGAGTCTATGGGTCTCTGTGTGAGTCTGTGGCTCTCTGTGCGAGTCTGTGGCTCTCTGTGTGAGTCTAAGAGCAGATGGTGCGATGAGACTGTCAGGGTCGATGGTGGCGATCTCTGTTCGTCTCCTGTGCAGTAGCTGCGGGTTCTCGTGGAGGGTCTAGACCAGGGGTCGGCAACCAAAATAACAAGAAGAGCCATTTCTTTCCAATTCGGTACAAAACTCTGTATTTCAAGAGCCGCAATGCATCTGAGTACATACTGTACATACGTACATATCGTCAAGAAGCAGCCCGTAAAGAGCCGCATGCGGCTCCGGAGCCGTAGGTTGCTGACCCCTGGTCTAGACGGTGATGGTAGCTATGTGGTGGTGATGGCAGCGGCGGTAATGGTGGTGGTGGCGGCGGCGGTGATGGTGACGGTGGTGATGATGGTAGTGGCAGCGGTGATGATGATGATGGTGGCGGCGGTGATGATGATGGTGGTGGAGGCGGTGATGATGGTGGTGGTGGAGGCGGTGATGATGGTGGTGGAGGCGGTGATGATGATGGTGGTGGAGGCGGTGATGATGGTGGTGGAGGTGGTGATGATGATGGTGGTGGAGGCGGTGATGCCTCCCCTGCCGTATAGCCTGATTCGTATGTGGCTGATGTCACTTCGACTCAATGGCGGAGCGGTCGGGAGCTGGTTGACTAATTTAAATTGCCCAGTCGGTTTGGCTCAACGTGTCCTAAAAAGGTCAAACTTATCTGAAACAGCAGCGGAGAGCCATTTTTTTCCCTTCCAAACAGTGCGTGCGAATTCCTACGAGATGCAATTATAATTCACCGTCTGTGCCTCTCCTTCCCTGCCTCTCCCCCAGAGAGATGAAATCACGCGTGGACTTTAACCACGTGCAACGCGTCTCGTCAATTGATTTTTTTCCTTTCGCCCCACTCCACCTCCCATCTCTCCCAATTTTTTTTCGTTGTTCAAACCAATTATTTTCCGATCGCGTCGCCGCTGTTGGCGTCGTTTATTTATTTATTTGTTGTTCTTGTTGTTCGCCGTCGTCTTCAGGCCCAGAATTTCTCCTCCGGCCGACAGCCGTCTCAGGGGGAGCGAATGCGTGGGGGGGGGGGGCCCTGTTGAAGCAGACAGAGGGGTAACACGAAGTAGACTTTCGCGACCAATAGTATTCACAATGTAAGGTGTTATGGGTTAGGTCGCATGAGTGTAAATTTGTCGTAACCCTCCACCACCCGACACAGCCAATAATGTTTGTCCATGTAAACAAAAAGCGACAATTGGTTACCGCTTCAGCCCGCCGGTGTTGTTGGAGAGTAACTCATTTACTCTGTGGGCTGAAGCAGTAAACTAATTGGAACGCGTTGTTTACGTGACAAACCTCGCTGGCTGTGTCGGGTGGTGGAGGGTTACGACACATTCATACCTCCGTGATCTAACCCAAAAAAAACTTGATTATGAGACAGAGGGGGGGGGGGGGGTGTTCCAAAACCCGGAACGGAACCCCGGAATGTCACTAAAGTTGGGCCCCTGGTGTCTCTGACATGGCCATTATGAACCCCCTGTGGGGCACCCCCAGCCATATGAAGTTTCATGATGTTTGTGTGTGTGCGTGTTTAAGCAGGTGAGCGGTAGTGGTAGCGGTAAGCGCACTGCGATACGAGCCCAGCGACCCGAGTTCAATTCCCGCTCACGGCCAGCACCTGTGGCGAATGTTTGAACCGGTCCTGGGCGTCCCCTAGGTCGACTCAGCCTCAAATGAGTACCCAGGTGCGGTGTGTATACATCGTCACTGGGGAGACAAAGGCGGCCAGGCGTGGTGCTGGCCACCCACCCTGTCGTGTGCCGTTGCCGACATTCACAGGTGCTCACTAACAGCACTTGCTCCAACAGTCTGTTACAGGCTATACGGGGGATCTTTGCCTTTGTTTATTCAGGTGAGCTCTCAATAGACCAGGACAGAGTCTCCTCATTATCAAGAGTGAGTCGTGTCACAAAAATGACAGGAAGCGTGATCAATTAAATAAAGTGCAGCGACTGCAATGAAACGAGTAGAATTCAGACTCCCAAAAAGCCAACTCACCGAATGAGATATCGGAGAGGTCGCAAGTTGCTCTGGGATGCCGAAAGGCAGTCCGAACTACGATTGTTAAGTCTTCATTGGGCGCACATTGAAGGGTCTCCGGGTTCTCTACGACTGTGATGGGTCACGTGTTGGCGGTGTGGGCTTCAGAAGGCGTCATTGGGGGAGTATCCGAAAAGCTCAAATGAATAAAACTCCTTCTAAGTTGGCCCCACGGGGTGAGGACATCCCCAAAGAGTGAGTTAGTCACTTCCAATTTTTTTTGTGTTAAATTAAACCACAGCACAAAAATCCTACGGCGCAGTCTTAGTTTCTTTTGTCTCCGACGCACGGAGAACCTCCATTAAGATAGCCAGACTCTAGGACAAGAGTCAAGGCAAAGAATAAACATACGCTTCCCCCTCCCCCCCCTTTGGCCTTCCCACCTGATTGCCTGACAAGTGACGACATCACATTTACACCCACCTCTAGTTAAGATCGAAACAGGCGGAGGGTTTCTCCACAACTCTCTGGCTGTCCTGTCCGCCTGACGATGCTGCTGGTTGTTGTTGTTGTTGCTGTAATTACCGGCGAAGCGTCACGGTACTCAATGCTGTAGTGGGTTTACTTTCCAACACACAACCGGTTATTGCTGAACTAGTAAACTACACTATACAGTACACTCTATACTATAATTGTAAAAGTTGTAGTGGATTTACTCTTCAATACAACCGGTGTGTATTCAACTAATATACTACACTATACACTAATATACACTGCACTATATACTACGCGCTACACTATAATTGTAAATATTGTAGTGGGTTTACTGTCCAACATACAACCGGTGTGTGCTGAACTAGTAACGAATTGGCCTCGTTTTGTTTACGTGACAACCCCCTTTACTAATTTTGCTGTGTGGTCGCGTAGTGGGCGGGATTAACGACACACATTTATATTTCGGCGATCTAACCCCCCCCCCCCCCCTTTATTATAAATATTAACATGATTTCCAGGGGATATAGAACAAGAGGGTGACACAAGTCGCAAAAGCAACACGGACGTTAGCAGACCAAAACAAAGTCTGAAGAAGATCAACACAGTCCGAATAGAAAGACAGGTCAATCCAGCCTCCAGTGCTCAGCCACGGCAGCAGAGGTGGAGGCATTGGGGGGGGGGGTGTTAAACGGCAGGCAGGTGCTTCGCTTCGCGCGAGACCGTAGGGTGGTGATTCGCTATAGCGCTCTTTCGTCCCGGATACACTTTTTTTTTACATAAAAAAAAATGAAAAACCGCTTACGAGCAAGAACACGCCACCTACTTAAGGACCCGGATCAGGGAACTCGTTCACGCGGCGAGGGGGAGCAGAGCCGCTGTTGCTCATCACAACTGATAATGCGGGTGTAATCTCCAGCGAAACATCGGACAAAATTTCCAAACTGTTGCTTGGCTTTCGCGGTTCCTCTGGTTTTATACAAATAAACCCCAAATCGATTGGCATTTTTTCGCCCACGTAACAACTCGATTTTATTGGCTCTGTCAGGTGGCAGAGGGTAGAGCTGAAAACTGTCCCAAAAAGTAACTAATTCTGAATCACACTTTTGGCCGTGACAGTCTATGTGTAATGACAGTATGCCATCTAGTGGCCATGGGTGTTAACTACGTGTGTGGGTGCAGCATAGAACGACACCAAATGTAGAATAGTACTTCTCGACACCAAGGAGGTTTGTAGAACCAGACGGAGACGAGGATTCTTACTTAAGGCTGCTTGCCGTTTATTCACTCATACACACTCTTTCCACTGTACACTCAGTGCTGGGTTACACTCTCTGCACTCGACGCTTACACCCGTTATGGCGCATGTCAGGACTCTGTCCTTTACGCGAACATCCCTTCAGCTACATCATGAGACCTCCTTTGCCAGTATTTAAATATGATAATAGGGTTTTCCTCTTTCTGGCAATAAAACTGGTGTTAAGATGTTCAAACACCAAACTGAAACCTTTGCAAGGAACCATGTCTGCATTAAGCACACATACTTGTGGTGAACATGCAAACAAAAAAACATGAGACAGCTTTCTTTAAAGAAAGCTTTAAAGAAATCTGTCTCTGGTGTGGATCAATCAGTTTCAAAGACAATGCACATACTGTCAGATCATGTTGTTTTGTTTGCATGTTCACCACAATTGTACGTGGTTAATGCAGACAGCAAAAGGGGGGTTAGCTTCTAAAGACAACTGTTTATAAAGGTTCAGGCTACGCCCATTTCAAACCTTTATAAATAGTTGTCTTTAGAAGATAGCCCCCATTTTCCTGATGACGACCACTTGTGTTGCGATCGAAATGTCGTAGTTTTTTGTTATTTTGTTATTTTATTTGAACCTATCTATGTGACTTTACCGAAATACCCAAAGAAAATAAGATACCCTCTACAGTCGTGTCTCTGAAGTCGTCTCATTACATTTGGAGTCAGAAGTGGCCAAACCAAAGAAGATATGTCCAAGTACCAGAAAAGATATATCCAAGTACCAAAAAGAGGAACCCACCTGTGGCGTCTTCCAACGAGTGTGAGGACGACATGGAGAATCCCCTGGCAGCCCTAGGAACCACGGTCCCAGTTAGCGACCCCGCGACCACAAGACGGACAGCGCCAGAGGCAGAGAAAGCGGGAGCCGCTCCTCCGCGGCCACAAGCCAACGAAGGATGACGTGTGGTGGCGGCGCAGCTCGAGCTCCTGCGGGCGACTGTCGCGCAGCTCGTCACGTGATGAGCGCGACCACGGCGAGGGCAGGAGCGATGGGAACGGACACACAGACCTCGCCGGAGAGAGTGGGACGAACGCCGGCCACCGGAATTTCCGTGAGGAATTCCATGTGCGTAGCGGCTGCCATATCGGACGACACAGAGCCAACGCTGCCAGGGGCTGCCATTTTACCAAATTAGCAGGAATCGGGGTTGATCCGCCCCGGAGGTTGCCACCAGTCCGTGAATTTGTTGCGGCAGGAGGTGAATGGAGCGCGTTAACCCGACGCTTCGAGACGGCATAACGGTCCATGGACTGGACTGAGGGGGAGGCTTTGTGGGCCCTGCCGACTGCGCTGGATGATGATGCTCTGGCGGCGTTCCGGGCCATCCCGGGTGAAAAATGGCCACCCTCTAGCAGGCTTACAGTGAGATGGCGGCCGTGTTTGTTCCGCCTTCCAACATGCGCAGGAATTTCCTGCTATGGAGGCGAGGGGAGGCCGAGACGCCCCTCACCTACCATAGCGTGCTGTTGGCGCTGGGACAGGCGGTATTCCCGGTGATGGCACTCAACTCTCTCGCCATGGAAAGGATGTTGGGGCTGGTGCAAGAAATGGGGGTTGTGTTGCCGGTCGTCGACGAGAACACGCAGATGTCCTGTTGGGTCGCCAGGTGCCTGCAGGCTCACAAAAACTTGCATCGGTGGACCCAGATGGCGGCGTGGTCAGGACAGCCTGGGTCGGACAGCGCCTTGACAGACTGGTCGCCGCAGTGCATTGGAGAGGGACGTGGCGGCTGCGGTTCCTGCATGGAGCCGGGGTCGTGGGGAGGCCTCGCGACGACCCCGGGGATGGAGACCGGGAGAGGAGGTGGCTCAGCTGCTGCGGAGACCTGCCATCACCTGTTTCCGATGCGGGCAGCTGGGACATTTTGGGCGAGGGTGCCAGAACTACACACGACCCTCGACAGCGGCGTCGATGTCCTCCGCTCCGCTGATGGCCTCGTCCCAGCTCCGACAGGCGAGTCGCGACAGACCGGACACCCGGCCCAAATCACCATCTCAGGT
This sequence comes from Lethenteron reissneri, assembly GCF_015708825.2. Classification (NCBI taxonomy): domain Eukaryota; kingdom Metazoa; phylum Chordata; class Hyperoartia; order Petromyzontiformes; family Petromyzontidae; genus Lethenteron; species Lethenteron reissneri. The sequence goes on along the minus strand of NC_083841.1, from coordinate 7,211,889 downwards.
ACATAGAGTTCCTCAGGTGATTTCCACCCTTCATCTCCTTGCTAGTGCCGATGAGCGGCAGGGTCAGGCTGCAAAGAGGTCTAACTCGGGTACGCAGTGAAGAAAGTGTGATAGTGGCCACAGCAGGTTCTTCAGCAGTAGTGGGTTCCATACAGGGCATTGAGGTGCGTGTCCTCGTTGACACAGGTGCCTCTGCTACTATCATCTCGGATGTCATCTTTAATCTTTTGCCGTTAAGTAACCATTGTGTTAGGCCGGTGGTGAATGCATGTGTCGCGGCAAATGGTGGGAGCATGGGGATCGTGGTGCAAATAGAGGCTCGCGTCAGAATTGGTGAGATTGAGGTGTCCGGCCCTGTAATGATCTCGAGGACGCTGGCGGTGCCCTGTGGTGCCACAGCAACACAGCAACTCTGCCAGTGCTGCTATCCCCTTGCACCCCCCGACACGAACGCACACTCCCTCTTGTCTTGGTCTGTGTCCCGCTCGGCGTGTCTCTGCATATGTGTCTGCCTATGTTGTTTCCGTGTCTGTGTTTTATCATTCATTCTTACGTGATGATGGCTGCTTGTGTTGCAACTGAAACTTCGTATTCTATTATTATTTGATTTTATTTTCTAAGTGACTTTACAGAAAGAACCACAGAGTAATTCCTGCAGTCACGAAAGCTTCTAAGGGGGGCATAACTGGGCCATGCATCAAAGAGGGGATCGAACTAGAAGCTCCTGGAATCCACGGGAGGGTTTGAGAAGACAGCCATGGCCACGCTGAGTGAATATAAGGGAGAGGCAAACGGGAGTTTGGGGCTGTTGTGGGGGTTCGGGTCCTGGCTGTCGTCGCTGTCATCACTGCCGTCTCTTTGTCATCGTCGCTGCATAGCCTGCCAGCTTTCCAGTTTTCATCGACATCGTAACTATATAGTCAGCCAGCTATATAGTTGTATGTCGCTGCTCTCGCTGTATGAGTGGCTAAGCTATAATTCAGTCAGCGCTAATGTTGCTCTGTGAACCTGTCGTCAAAGTATTAAGAAATAAATAAGATACCCTCTACAATCGTGTCTCTGAAGTTGTCTCATTACATATGTGTAATATGGCAGAATACGCGGTATGCACTGTTGGCCGAGGGCAACCGAGGGCAACCGAGGGCAGGCAGGTGCGCGTGTGCAACATGAGGTTACACGAGCAAACCTCCACCTCATTAAGGGGAGAATCAGGCACAGATGGGGTCAGCCCGGGGTTGCACGCTGACACCGGAGGTGTTGCCAGGGAGACGTGCGATAAGGGGTGATTGATGGCCTGACAGGCGCCAGACTGTCTGGCCCTAAAGATAGGGAGGAGCTGGACAATTGGGGGGAGGATATAAGGAGGCGCGTGAGAGCAGAGCGGGAGTTCGTGTTGCTGGAACCAAGGTGATGAGACCTCGCCACTGCCGCTCAAGCCAGGGACGGACCTCAACCCTCACGAGTCGCCGGGCGGGTGATGGCTGATCCCCCCGCCCGGATCGGACGAGTGAGTGGGTCTGAGGTAACGTAGGCGAGGGCAGCGGCACAAAGTGAGAGATGCTGTGTGCAAACTCTGTGTGAGCGAAGCTGTGTGCGAGCTCTGTCTGAGCGCTGCTGTGTGCGAGCTCTGTGTGAGCACTGCTGAGTGCGGAGCTACCAAGAGCGGGAACTGCCGAGTGCGAGCCTCGAGTGCATAGCTGCTGAGAACGAGAGCTGCTGTCTGTGTGCGGAGCTGTGAGTGCGGAGCTGCTGAGAGGAAGAGCTGCTGAAGGCAGGTTAGCGAGGTATAATGTAGATATGGGAAGTTGGTTAACAGAAGTGACAGGAGTGCCTACAACTGGTACAAGAATCGAGTAATAAAGTGTAAGCAGGTGACCTGTAATAACGTGTCCGACTGAGTGATTTTACGAGAAACTGCATATGTATAAAACGCATTGCAGGGAGTTGATGGTTACAAACCGGTCATTCGTGACTTGCAAAAAGATACATGAACTCAATGATTGAGCCCCACAGTACTCAATGACGGAGAACCCCCCCCCCCCACCACCGGTCGACACCGACAGAGGGACCCTCTTGAAAGTGATCACGTGACTCGACGAGGCTTTCCGATGTAACTAACACTCAATTACTGAGCCACATCAACGGCCGGGGACATCAATAATTAACGGTACGCCAACACATGCATTATAGATTTAGATTAAATAATAAGGTAACAAAACCTGCCTCCTCCCCCATATCTGCGTCTCCGCGTAAGATATTTTTAACAAAACATTATTTTACACATGCCATCAGCCACGCTGAATTCTGGGAGTGTCACTTCACAGCATTGATTCAACACAAGTGTAAAGGAGAGCCGACACAAGGTTGCAGGAGGTTCATCGTTTAATCCATTTCTCCCATCCACACCTGTCCCCAGCCGTCTCAATCTCGTTCCCGCCAAATGCCCCTTCTTCCCGCCCGTTCTCCCCTTATATCTCCTCGATTACCCCTCCACCTTCTCCTGTCACCGTCCCACTAACCCTCCCATTGGTGGGTTACCTTCCCCTTATACCCCTACACAAGCAACGCTCTGGAGCGGTTTTAACTTACAGCGTCGTATCAGCAAACCAAGCTCTGCTTGATTCAATGAGGGTGAACTGCTCAGATGTTTATATGCAACGACTGGTTTTGACATTCACTGTCTCATCAGCAGAGTCAGGCTTACTTGAAGCAATGCTGGTGAACTGCCCAGATGTTTAGAGGTGGCGTCAATCTCTGTGTCAAATATGGGTGCGAGTTAATGGAAAGCATATTATGTACTGTACTACATAGCTCACCTACTGAGGGCACGACAGCAGTGAGAAAACAGTCAATAATTAAGGACATGGTAAAATATGTATGCATGAGAATGAGGGTCTGGGTATTCTGGCGATACTGGGTTATGTTGCATCCATATGCAACCCTTGCCCCCGCATGACTCACACAGCTGCGTGTTTTTATTTATGATGCTGTCATTGATGTTCCTAATGTAGACGATTTATATACTGTTTGGTCATACTTCACCACGTGGGTCACTACGGGGTGACTGTGGATCTCTGTGTAAGTCTATGGGTATCCGCGTAAGTCTGTGAGTTTCTATGTAAGTCTATGGGTCTCTGTGTGAGTCTATGGGTCTTTATGTGAGTCTGTGAATATCTGTGAGTTCATGGGCTTCTATGTGTAGTGAGTTGCAGGGAGGCGGACGACGGAGTTGAGGCACACTCTTTTTATTAACTCAGGGACAGACACAATAGTTGAAGGGGTAACGGCCCCTTCACCCGTACTATCTGGGAAACCACCCTAGTACTAAGCTCTCTGTCCTGCTCCCCAGGCCTCCTCTAATGGGCTACGGGAGGTAATCTCAGAGTCTTCAGTCTTCACTGGTCAGCTTCGTGTCAAACTGGCCCCGAGCTCTCTGGCTCCCCGCCTTTTATAGAGATCCCCTCGGAGGGGCGGGGTTATGGGGGATCCCAGAGCCCCCATGGCCCCCCAGTGGTTAACGGATGCGAACGTCGGTGTGGCCACCCGTGTGTGCGGGTGCAGACACCCCTGTGTTTCTCGTCCATCTTTTCTCCGGTAATAACCACTACATCACCCCCCCCCCCCCCCCCCCTGTACAGCTCGCAGCCGTCCCGGCTGCAACAATCCCTCAAAACCCAAGAATAAAGACTTAACACAGTCAACACGCGTGTGCCTCGTAACAATAACGATAACAAGAACAAGTGTAACAACAACCGACGGTCCCCTATAAATACCCACCGCCCCCAAACGCAACATATGTACAGAACGTGGTTCCCATCCCCACCCACAAAAAAATATAACAAAAAAAAATGAGCGAGTCCTCCAGCAGCAGAACACGCGCGGAAAGCAACTCATAACAACCGGCGCGTCTTGGCGCGTGTCCGTGCAGCGGGTCCGTCACAAAGGCCCGACCCGGTAGGGTCGGCGGCAGGTGCTGAATTTTCAGGTGCACGGTCCTCCGGCTTCCTGGACGAGCCAGCGCCGACCCCCTCGGGGGAGGCTGGCGGCCGAGAGGGCGTCAGTCCTTGGGCCCCTGAAGACGGAACAGTTAGCAGCGGATCAGAGGCTGATGGCGACCCCGCCCTCCAGGAGTCAGTGGACCCCCCACATGTTCGGCCATAGTCATGAGAGGAAGCATGTGGAGCAATGAACGGCTTCAACCGTGAAGGGTGCACGAACCACCGACGCTTCCCCCATTTAATGCGCACACATTGAGGCCGCATAACCTGCACAATTTCCACGGGGCCCCTCCATGGTCGCAACAACTTAGACGAGGTGGCCAACGGCACCTGGGGGCAGTGCAGCCACTGCTCTGTCGCCTGGGTGCCATTCGTGCGTGTGTGACTGGCGCGATCGCAATCTTTCATTCTGTTTCTGGCGAGAGTCAGAGTTTTGCATGGCCGCCTGCCGTGCCTCAGTCAACCGGAGGATGTTAAACTTAACATGGTCTGCCAGCTTGGATTTAGCGTGTGGTGTGGCAATTGTCAGCTGAGTCGCGACAGGCGGGTCAACTTCGCGGCCATACATTAAAAAAAACGGCGAGAATCCGGTCGCCGCGTGAGGAGCCATCTTGTATGCTGCCAGGACTCCCGGGATCTGTAGGTCCCAATCGGTGTGGGACTCAGATACCTGGTGGGATAGCATGGACGTAAGAGTCCTATGCAGGCGTTCTACCATCCCATCCGTTTGTGGGTGGTAAGGCGAGGTACGAATTTTTTTCGTACCCAGAAGCGTACACACCTCGTGTCAAAGGGCACTAGTGAAATTCTTTCCCTGATCGGTCCAACAACCGTTTCGGAGCGCCCTTGTCGAGGACATAGCCCTGAACAAAAGCCTCCGCAACGGCTGCTGCAGACTGGTTGGCGAGGGGCCAAGCCATAGGCCATCGCGTGAAATATTCCACGCCAACCAGCAGGTACTTATTACCCCTCGGTGTGGAAGGAAACGGTCCCAAAATATCAAGGGCGACAAGCTTATTAACCCGGGTGACCGAAATAGACTGGAGCGGTGGGCTGGCTCCCTTCGCTGGCGGCTTCCGTTGTGCACACTGGGTACAAGACTGCAACAGATTGTCCACATCTCTTGCCATGCCCGGCCAAAAGAAATTAAGCTGGAGCATGGCAAGGGTTTTGAGGGTGCCCAGGTGCAGGAGCGGCTCATGAGCGGCCCATACAGCCCTACCCCTCAATGCGGAAGGCACCACCAGCCTGTGGCGGCGGATCGTTCCATCCCAATGCATGAGGAGGCCCTGGCACAACCCCCATGAGTCAACGCCCGACTTCCCTTGACCGGATCCTTCCGCGCGACGCCGTAGCGCCAGGAGGGCAGTATCCTCCATTTGGAGGCACCCCCACTCTGCACCTGACAAGCCCAGTAGGGAATCCTTCCCTCCCACAGCAATAGGGTCAACATCCGAAGGGGCCTCAACGGCGGCTGCAAGAACCCGATCCTGGCCGTCGCTCGCCGATTTGCAACGCCCCGAGCCCAAGAAACAAGTGCAATCAGCAGCGACCGGCAGGCGTGACAGGGCATCGCCATTGGTGTGGCGAATCCCCTTGCGATACGTTGTTTCGAAATCGAAATCCTGAATGATCTCGAGCCATCGAGACAACTGCCCCGATGGCTGGTGAATACGCAGGGCATACTGCAATGCCGCATGATCTGTACGGACGGTGAAATGCCGGCCGTACAGATATGGCCGGTACTGTTGAATAAAGAAAACAATAGCCAACAGTTCACGAAGGGTGACGCAGTATCGCTGCTCGGCCGGAGACAATACCCTACTACCATAAGCCACAACGCGCTCCACGCCACCCACAACTTGGGAAAGCACTGCCCCCAATCCCCGTGTTGCTCGCGTCCGTGTCGAGCACGAAAGGTAAAGAAAAATCGGAGTAACTCAACGGCGGAGCCCCCACCCGGGCGTCACGAAGAGAGTTAAAGGCGGCCTCCTCCTCCGGCCCCCAATGAAATTTCACCCCCTTGGCCGTTAAGGCATGTAATGGCTTAGCGATGGAAGCGAACTCCGCGACAAACCGGCGGTAATATGAAGCGAAACCGATGAAGCTTCTAACCTCCCCCACCGAGGTGGGAGTCGGCCAGGAGCTGACACAATGCGTTTTGGCAGGTACCGGAACCGCATGTGCGAACACGGTTCCCTGCGAAACCACCGCCGTCCGTGTCCCGACATTGAGGACCGCGATAAACGGGTCCTCATCCCCTTTAACAATAGTCTGGGCCGTCACCAAATCTGGCCCATTCACCCTGGCCCTAGACGGCCCCAGCATAATGCCCCGGTCTGAGACCCCTTTAGCGAACGGTCGACGCAACCGCAAGGGCACAAGCATCTGTGCCCCCGGAGGTACGCGCACCGTTCGAGCAACGAGCGCCTGTACCGTTGCACAGGCAGTATGCAAGGCAGGGGTGGAAGGCAGGAACGTTATACGTCGGCCCGATGGAAGCTCGATGCATCCCTGGTCAATCAAAATTTTGATAGGCAATTTGGCCAAAAAGTCTGTCCCCAACAGGCACGGAATTGCCAGCGAGGAGGAGACCAACACCGGGCCAGATAGTTTAATGTCCCCGATAGAAATTTGCGCTCGAATTTGGCCGATGATACCCTAACGAGCCCCCGTTTGCAGGCAGCGTAACACGGTATGTCGACGGGGAGCAACGGGCGACTCTGAACGGGCAGGATATTATAAATCAAATCGGAAATGATAGTCGCCGAAGCTCCCGTGTCGATCAGTACCCGTACCTCCACCCCATCAATGTGCCCCGTGACAACGGACGACCCCACCGACGCAGCCACAACCCGGTGAGCCAACTCGGACCATTGGCCCGGTTGGAGCGCCCTCCCCATCAAACCGCGACCCGACGCACCAGCACCCGAACCCCGAGAATCGTGTGTCGGACCATGTGAGAGGGAAGTGGGTGTGCGTGCAGGCCGAACATGTGGGGTGCCACGACTTGCTGGGGGATGTTGTGGAGGCTTTTGAAGAGGGCCGTCCTCAGCCACAGTTCTTGCTCCGCGTTGTCGAGGAGCCCGGCATCCCAAAGCCACGTGGCCCCGGAGGCCACAGTTGTAGCACACGACGAGCGCTCCAGAAGACTTGGGCTGCTCTCGGTGGCTCGGTACGTCCCGAGCCGGTCGCCCACCAGATCGCCATCCCGCAGAACGGTCCGCAGCGAAGCCCCCCTCAGAGTCGGAGGTGGTCGCCACCACGGTGTGTCTCGCAGCTGCCTTGTTAGCCTTCCTCCGCTGGGAAATCAGGTTGGCATGAATGTGCCTTGCAGCCTGTAATGACGACATGTCCGCATCATCCTGTGCCAGGATGACGAAGTTCAGGTCGTCGGCCAGCAGCAAAATTTTCTCGGCCACCATCGCATCGATCCCCTCCTTGTCCATGCGCGGGAAGGCCGCCTTCGCCAACGACAGCAGGGTCGTGCGGTACGCAAGTGGTGACTCCTTGTCACCCTTCTGCTGCTCGTAGAAAAGCTGGCGACAATCAGAAGGCAACCCATAAACCATGGCCAGTACCTGCAGCGCCGACTGAAGCGTGGAGCGTGCCGACTTGGGTGCAGCGGTGAGGGTGCCAAGGGCGTCGCCATCCAGCATCGCCGGAAGAGCACACAGCGCCTCGTTGTCCGTCCACCCAGCCATTTCTTGGTGGGCGAGGAAACGGCGCTGGAACCCACCCCAATCGCCGCCGCTCGATATGAACACTTGCAGGGCCGGCAGGCATTGCTGAAATGTCGGCTCTGTCTCTGATAATCTTCCCGTACTCGTACCGTGCCCATGGACAGTATGTGGAGCAATGGCGGACCCTAATGGAGGTCGCGCCGTCGGTGACGCACTGGTCCCAGTTTGGTCGGTTCTGTCGTCCGCTGGTGATGACCTGGTGACCGCTGATAGGCAGCCACTGCGACCCGCCCCCGCCGATGACGTGGCGCTCGCTGGTTGGGCCCCGCCGCCCGCGTGACGAGCTGGGGCCCCTCCCTTGGCTCCTACTTTACCCGTGGCGGGAATTTCAAATGTTTGGCCCATCGCAAAGGCGGGAGTTTCTGGCGGGCGCTGTCCGTCTTCCCGCCGCGCCGCTCCCCCCGGCTTCAGGCGAGTTATCTGCTCCAGCATGGCGGCCACTGCATACAGGAGCTCCGCCAGTCGGGAGTGGGCTAATGCCAACTCATCAGCCGACGTCCCGACCCTCTCCGACTGCCCCGCAAGTGTTGGAGCCGGCAGCGGTTGTGCAGGTACGTCGGCGGCGATGTCTTGCACCGCCTCCCCCTCGTCGTCGTCCCCTCCAGGGTCTTGGGCACAAGTCGTCCGTCTCGTATCCATGCTTTGGACCACTCCTGACGCCAGATGTAGTGAGTTGCAGGGAGGCGGACGACGGAGTTGAGGCACACTCTTTCTTTTTTATTAACTCAGGGACAGACACAATAGTTGAAGGGGTAACGGCCCCTTCGCCCGTACTATCTGGGAAACCACCCTAGTACTAAGCCCTCTGTCCTGCTCCCCAGTCCTCCTCTAATGGGCTACGGGAGGCTGTCTGATCTGGCCCTGGCAAGCACAGATCTCGGCACCAGCTAAGCCGGCCCTGCCCTTACAAGGGCAGAGGTCCGGGAGCTCTTGGGCCGCGCCGCTGGCTTACCCAGCTCGGCCCTGACAAGGGCAGCGAGACAGGGGAGTCCCAGGGCCTAATCTCAGAGTCTTCAGTCTTCACTGGTCAGCTTCGTGTCGAACTGGCCCCGAGCTCTCTGGCTCCCCGCCTTTTATAGAGATCCGCTCGGAGGGGCGGGGTTATGGGGGATCCCAGAGCCCCCATGGCCCCCCAGTGGTTAACGGATGCGGACGTCGGTGTGGCCACCCGTATGTGTGGGTGCAGACACCCCTGTGTTTCTCGTCCGCCTTTTCTCCCGTAATAACCCCTACATATGTAAGTCTATGAGTATCTGTGAGTCTATGGGCATCTACGTGAGTCTATGGGTTACTGTATGAGTCTATGGGTCACTTTGTGAGTCTGTAACAGTGCCTGTGTCTACAAATAGACCCACATACTCACACAGAGACCCACGAACTCACGCAGAGACCCACGAACTCACACAGAGGCCCACAAAATCACGCAAAGACACACTCACAGACACCCACAGACTCGCACAGAGAGAGTAGTTTCTGTAAGTTTACGGGTTATATGCAAATATGGATATTTATGGAAGTCTAGGGGTGTCTGTGTAAGTCTTTGGGCTTTTTGTAAGTCTGAGCCTCTAAGCTGGGCTCTGGAAAATCATATGGATTCTATGTAAGTCAATGGTCCTCTAAGTAAGTATGTGGTTCTCTGTGTAAGTATGTGGGTTCTATATGCATGTTGAACTTCTTTCGCACCATATATAACCAACTGTGCTAAACGGAGGTGCGGAAGGAAGGACAACAAACTAAACACAATTTACATTGAAAAGTGCATAGATCCAGTGGCTTCCTAACATCGGAAGCGCTTCTGAACGCCGGCGATACTGTGCCTGTCTTTGTATGTATGTAGAAAATATTTTGCACCGTATGTAGCCAACCATGCTAATCCGAGGTGCGACATTTCGTATATCACACCATTTTCGCATGGCTATCGGCGTTGATGGTGGTGGCGATGATGCTGGTTGGTAATGGTGATGATGGTAGTGGTTAAGAAATGAGTTCTCCATCTAGATTTGAAAGTGCATAGCTCCCAGTGGCTTTCTAATATCGGAAGGAAGAAGTGTTCCAGTTGGATGAAATAAGCGCACCTGAAAGTTCGCGATGTTGTGACTGTTTGTTCGATGGTTATAGGTTTGTGTGTAAGTCAAATGGGTCTTATACGCAGTCAACTCAAACAGCGCTGAACAATCCCGGAATACAGTGCTGACAGTAAGAAAGCATACAGAGGATCAAAAACAGCAACGACGTTGATGCGCCTTAAAGTCGAATGCTAAAAAAGTTTGTTTCAACAAAAATTCAAGGAGGCTGAGGAGAAACGCTGCGCGGGGGAGCGCAGCGACACTGCCAGGATGTCGCGGGTTGATCGCTTCGGGCTTCACCGCAGCAGGTCGGCGACTTCTCTTTTGACTTGGCTGGTCATTTGGCGGTCATTTCCACCTCGCCCGCATCCACCGAGTCACCGCCGATCATTGTAAATGACGTGGCCGAGAGACTTGACATTTTTCCATGGCGTGAGACTACCATCGGGGCAAAGCTTGAGGAGGTTATTCTCCCAGAATGTCTAAACGGCTCTCACCCAGCCTCCTCAAAGCGTCTTCTTCTGTGGGCGCGAACACCCAGCAGATCATCCAAGCAGCACAAAAAGCTAACAAAGTGAGGTTAACCGAAAATACCCAACATCGTTCTGATGAACGAGGCCGGACCCCTGAGGCAACCTGGTGTACCCGCAAAGCCCCTGAGGCAACCTGATGTGTTTGTAAAGCCCCTGAGTCAACCTGACAGGGGCGGTTTCTTCATTAGGGCGATTGGGTGACGCACCACCAAAGTGTGAAAGGGACTTTTTCAATCACATTCACAATCTCATTCAACCACAGAGTTACGCTAGCCGTCACTGTGCCTCTGGATATAGTCCAATCAGCGTCATGTCACGTTCTGTGGAGTACCGCCTCTTTTTGGGCGATTTCACTCTGGCTGAGAATCGCCCAGAGTGTTCCCATAGACTTACATTCAAAGATGTTTTTTTTCGAACTGCAGGCACTGCAATGCATTCTCTATGGGTTCCGGGAGGGCTCGCACTAACGTGCTTACGTCATCATACGTATCCTTAACTTGTGCAGCGATTGGTGGGAACAAACATACACTAAGATAATTGGTTCTTTACCCTTCTATCTGGCAACAAAACTGACACCTTTTTGCAAGGAGTCATGTTTGCATAGACCGCAATACCTGCAGTCATAATACAAACAAAAGAACATAACTCTGATAATGTGCACTGTCCTTGAAGTTGATTGGTCCACACCCGAGACAGCTTTCCTTCGAGCCTAGTCTCATATGGGTTGGACCAGATGACGCCAAAAGGCGCACAACTCAAGGACAATGCACCATCAGAGTATGAGAGCTCGGGGCAAGCATCTACACTATGGGGACCTCATTTGCCAGTAAAAATATGATAATTGGTTCTTTACCCTTCTATCTGGCAACAAAACTGACACCTTTTTGCAAGGAGTCATGTTTGCATAGACCGCAATACCTGCAGTCATAATACAAACAAAAGAACATAACTCTGATAATGTGCACTGTCCTTGAAGTTGATTGGTCCACACCCGAGACAGCTTTCCTTCGAGCCTAGTCTCATATGGGTTGGACCAGATGACGCCAAAAGGCGCACAACTCAAGGACAATGCACCATCAGAGTATGAGAGCTCGGGGCAAGCATCTACACTATAGGGACCTCATTTGCCAGTAAAAATATGATAATTGGTTCTTTACCCTTCTATCTGGCAACAAAACTGACACCTTTTTGCAAGGAGTCATGTTTGCATAGACCGCAATACCTGCAGTCATAATACAAACAAAAGAACATAACTCTGATAATGTGCACTGTCCTTGAAGTTGATTGGTCCACACCCGAGACAGCTTTCCTTCGAGCCTAGTCTCATATGGGTTGGACCAGATGACGCCAAAAGGCGCACAACTCAAGGACAATGCACCATCAGAGTATGAGAGCTCGGGGCAAGCATCTACACTATGGGGACCTCATTTGCCAGTAAAAATATGATAATTGGTTCTTTACCCTTCTATCTGGCAACAAAACTGACACCTTTTTTTTACCCATATGAGACTAGGCTCGAAGGAAAGCTGTTTCGGGTGTGGACCAATCAACTTCAAGGACAGTGCACATTATCAGAGTTATGTTCTTTTGTTTGTATTATGACTGCAGGTATTGCGGTCTATGCAAACATGACTCCTTGCTAAAAGGTGTCAGTTTTGTTGCCAGATAGAAGGGTAAAGAACCAATTATCATATTTTTACTGGCAAATGAGGTCCCCATAGTGTAGATGCTTGCCCCGAGCTCTCATACTCTGATGGTGCATTGTCCTTGAGTTGTGCGCCTTTTGGTGTCATCTGGTCCAACCCATATGAGACTAGGCTCGAAGGAAAGCTGTCTCGGGTGTGGACCAATCAACTTCAAGGACAGTGCACATTATCAGAGTTATGTTCTTTTGTTTGTATTATGACTGCAGGTATTGCGGTCTATGCAAACATGACTCCTTGCAAAAAGGTGTCAGTTTTGTTGCCAGATAGAAGGGTAAAGAACCAATTATCATATTTTTACTGGCAAATGAGGTCCCCATAGTGTAGATGCTTGCCCCGAGCTCTCATACTCTGATGGTGCATTGTCCTTGAGTTGTGCGCCTTTTGGCGTCATCTGGTCCAACCCATATGAGACTAGGCTCGAAGGAAAGCTGTCTCGGGTGTGGACCAATCAACTTCAAGGACAGTGCACATTATCAGAGTTATGTTCTTTTGTTTGTATTATGACTGCAGGTATTGCGGTCTATGCAAACATGACTCCTTGCAAAAAGGTGTCAGTTTTGTTGCCAGATAGAAGGGTAAAGAACCAATTATCATATTTTTACTGGCAAATGAGGTCCCCATAGTGTAAACATACACTAATAAAAATCTTTAAGATTAAGTGACAAATAATATTTGTAAACAATTTTTAATTTGAACAACAAGAAAAAATGAAACACTACTTTAATATCTTTATCAAATGTGATAAAAAAAATAAAAATAAAAAAGAGAACGAGAGCGAGAGAGACTGTTGAGACATCTCGCGAGTTGAGGCCAGTTGAACTTGAACAACGTCATGGCGAACGCAGTTAATTCTATCGTGTCATTAAAAGAAATACCATTCAGCCGTCGTAGTAATCAGGGTAAATTGTCAATTAAAGAGTTAGGGCCACAAAGACCAAATTTAAAAATAAAACAAGTATCTACAAAGGGCGGGAAATCATATAATAGAGGATTCTCGAGGAACTGGTACGAGCGAATAAAATGGCTAGCAGGTTGCGAAGTAGCTAATGCTTTATTCTGCTACCCCTGCATTCTCTTCCATCCCGAGAACGGGACGGACATCGCATGGACAACTACAGGTGTCACCGATATGCATCATCTCTCGGAGAAGGTGAAAAAGCATGAAACGGCGAAGATGCATATGGACAGTTGCCTAAAATTGGCGGCTTTCGGGACGGTCAATATTGCCACACAGTTGGACGACAGTTACCGGATAGCTGTACGTCGTCACAATGACGAGGTTAGTAAGAACCGCCACATTCTAGGCCGTCTTATCGACTGTGTGAAGTTTTGTGGCCTGTTCGAATTAGCATTGAGGGGCAAAGATGAGAGCGAAGGCTCAAGCCACGCTAGCATTTTTCGTGGACTGGTCAACTTGGTAGCATCGCTAGACGAGGTGTTTGAGGAGCACTTGAAAACTGCCACAGTCTTTAAAGGTACATCAAAGACTGTACAAAATGAGCTGTTGGATTGCATGCTATCAGTCATCAGGGAGCATATAATGGAAGAGGTGAAGTCAGCTAGATTCGTAGCAATTCAAGCAGATGAGACTACTGACGTTTCTATACAGACTCAATTAGTGCTTGTGTTCAGATACATTGACACGGACCATGCTGTGCAAGAACTTTCTATGAGTTCATCCCTATCTTGAATACAACAGCCGAGTCGATTGCCAGTGTGATTCTGGAGAGGCTGAACAGTCTTTTCACTGATGATGACAAAGATAAACTCATCGCGCAAGCATACGACGGGACAAGTGTGATGAGGGGAGAGCGGGCTGGTGTGCAGCAAAAGGTGCGTGAACATTATGAAAATGCACATTATGTGCATTGCTATGCACACCAGCTGAATTTGATCATGCAGCAAGCTACATCTCAAACTCCAGCAGTTAGAGTATTCTTTTCTGATCTGAGTGGCATTACCAGCTTTTTTACCAGGTCACCAAAACGCACTACTATTCTCGACGAGATTGTTGCACGAAGGCTGCCAAGAACCTCATCCACAAGATGGAACTTTAATAGCAAAATCGTGAACACTGTATACGAGAACCTAGATGACCTTATAGAGTGTTTCAGATATATTGCGACTGACAGCTCATTTGATAGCAACACGGTGAGGGAGGCATCTGGCTTCCCGAGGATGCTGCAAGATGAAGACTTTCAGTTTTTTCTGCATCTGTTTCATCAAATCATGCCTCACGTTGACGTAATGTTCTAGCAGCTGCAGAAGAAGAACATTGATGCAGTCTTCATCAAATAAGCCCTCCAGAACTTCACAATGAAAGTGCAGTCCATCAGGTAAGATCATATAATATTGTTCATACCTTCTCAATATAGGACCATGTCATTTAAAAATGTATGCTATATGGTAACAAGATTTAGACACTTAAAAGTGGGGAACTAATTTAATCATCTGCATCTTTGGAATTTGTAATTACCTTGTCTGTAACAAAGTTTAGCCAGCAATTTTTATATCTTTTGAGCTATTCTCAGAAAATATATCTAAAACAGACTATTTGTGTTGCTTCTGTTTTTCTAAGACATGAATAAGTATTGTCAATGACGTGAGATTATTCATAAAACATGTTTTATTCATAAAAACACTGTTGATCTATCTGTGTTCAGGGACCAGAGCTCATTTCAGTAGCAGGAGCAAGTAGCAACAGGAACAACAAGATCTAGGAGGGACTTGGGAGAAGAAGACAAGCAGAGGCTGTCTAAAGAGGTCTTTATTGCTGACCTATTTAAATACTCGAGTGTTGGAAAATCTCACTTTGTTTTTACAATCAGTTTAGGAAAGGATGGTAGCAGTCTTTTTTACTCCTAGCATTGTACTTTGAAATTTGTATATTCCATTCGAACACCAACACAATCTTTATCCTACACGTCAACGATTCAGTCAACAATTTTATTTGTCACCACCTAGTGGAATCTTTAATAAAATAAACTATCTGAGTGGATTTAAAATACATTTACTGGTCAAAAACCCTTGTCAAACTCCATTTGAGCTTGAATTTTGGTAAAATGTTAATTAACGTAAACACACACACACACACAAATCATCGCTGTCAGGACTGAAGCCTTGTATGTCCAAAACTGTTAATTTTCAGGAAACGAAAGAAAACCTGTTTTTTCCCCAAAATAATTTCCAAGCTCTTTTAATGCTTTTCATTGGTTAAATATTTGTAAAACACATTGACAGATGTAAAGGGTGACCAATAGCATTAATTTTGGAAAAAAATATGGAGATATAAAATATGGATTCTGCCTGATACATTGTTGCTGTCGGGATGGAAACCTTGTATCTCCATATTTATATTATAATAAATAATTTATTTTATAACTAAAATAAATGTATTTATTTTGTCATGTCTGCGACACAATCTTGGTCCACACCAAAGAAAGGTTCTCCTTTACCGACCACCTTGTAAGTGCCACGCTGCTACAAGGAAGATGTTTCAACAGCATGGCCATACATTCCCTGTTGAGGCTCTGAACATCACTGTCAGGGCATACCCTATGTTAAATAAGGCGAAGCTGAAGACTGAACTGTCTCTCATTTATGAGAGTCCAGAATTCAAGGGCTGCTGTGGTGCAATGGCGCTGTACCAGGTTTTGCTGAAGTACAACCTCCAGGATACTTTTTCAGAGACTGTTGCTCTGTTGAACATCCTCATAACCACTCCCATGACAACTGCTGAAGCTAAGAGGTGTTTCTCAACCTTAAAGAGAATCAAGACATTCCTGAGAAATGTAATGGGACAGGAACGTCTGAATGCACTGGCTATGCTTTCCATGGAGAGGGAACTAGTCAGGAACATGCCTGCTTTCAATGAGAGAGTAATTGATCACTTTGCTACTTTGAAAGAGAGAAGAGCAAAATTTCAGTATAAGTAAGCAGTGTATTAAGCGAGTAATGTGATGTAAGCAGTGTAATAATAGTGAGTATAGAAACAAACAAGGAGATGTATTGTAAGAGTCACTTTATTTTTCATTAATATTAAAGTAGTGAAGTTGCCTTTACATGCTTAAGCTGTTAATTTATCCATTGCATGGGTGGACCGTATCCTTATCAATCATCCCAACATTTGCCCCCCCTGAGAGATTTTGCAGGAGCCGCCACTGCAACCTGATATATTCGTAAAGCCCGTGAGGCAACCTGGTGTACTTGTAAAGCCCGTGCAGAGGCGTAGCTAGGCGGGGGCAGGGGGGTACATATGTCCCCGGGCGCCAAGGTAAAGGGGCGCCAAAATGAGGCTTACAACGTTACATTATAACTTATTGCGGCGGGCGCGGCAGCCCTGAAACTACTGCACAAATCTACACCTCAACCTAAAAGTTTATAGATCCCGCCACACACAGCCTACATGTCATGTAATTACATTTTGGTACGCGCGCCTATTAAGAACTTACATGGAAGAACGTCCCAAACAACAGACAGGCGCAGTCTTTCAGCCTTAGTCACTGGCCTGTTTTTTGGTGGCAGAAACTACGACGGCCTGAAACACGCTGGAGTGCACGATCAGAAGCTGTTAAAGCTATCTATGAAGGACTGGATGAACTAGTAGGGCTGCTAGACAAATTATCGGAGGACGTAACTATGACGCCTGAAACCAGAAGTGATGCAGAACATCACTTCCAGAAGTGATGTTACAGGCATGTGTATTAAATTTTAACTTCATAGTTTTATTACATTTCTTGAATGTCTTTCTTGGAAAAATTGATCGTGTTCAGAAGCACTTACAGGATCATACTATGAATTTCAAGGAAGCAGCAACTGATCTTGAATCTTTGGAGCATGAATTTGTCAAGCTTCGTGATGATTTGAGCCAAGTTGCTGTAGAAAACGCCAAAACAAGATGCACAGCCTGGGGGATCGATGTGGACAAAAGAATTAGGCGACGTCGGAAGATGCCAGGAGAACTGGCAAGAGATGCAGGACTTTCAGCAGAAGAAGAAATTGTGCGCGTTATGAGGAGCGTATTTTATCGACTTCAACAGATGTCAACACGGTTTTTACGACTAAAAGACCTGAACACAAAATTTGGATTTCTGCTGGACGTCAAAACTCTTCTATCCGACACAGATGTCGATGCAATTCGTCGAAATTGCACAGATTTTGGAAATTTCTATGACACCGCCATCAATGGCCACGAACTTTTCACAGAAATTGGAGATTGTAAAATGCTGCTCAGTAACCGGAATGAAGTTCTGCCAGAAACTCCTTTGGATCTTCTTGGTTTTATTGTATTTTATGGAGACGACATATTTCCGAATTTGCGAATTTCACTGCAAATTTTATTAACAATAGCAGTTTCAATTGCAAGCTGTGAGCGGTCGTTCAGCAAATTGAAACTTATTTTGTCGTATTTGCGTGTTTCAATGGGACAAGATCGTCTCAGCGATCTTGCTCTTCTTAGCGTTGAAAGAGAAACATTGGAAAGAACAGATTTTGATTACGTGACTGACCAGTTTGCGACAGTGAAATCAAGAAAAAAATATCTTTTGTAGACTGTCAACCAGTCTACGACAGTGACTGAGTGAGCCATGTAATATAATTTCTATAAATTTGCTTCTTTAAATACAATGTTTCATTAAAATTTTAATTGTTATTCCTTATTCGATGTAATAGGAAAATGTAATTAAACGGGGGGGGGGGGGGGGCGCCAATTTTATAGTTCGTCCCCGGGCGCAAAATATCCTAGCTACGCCTCTGAGCCCGTGAGGCAACCTGGTGTACTTGTAAAGCCCTTGAGGAAACCTGGTTTACTTGCAAAGCCCCTGAGGCCACCTGGTGTATGTGTAGTAAGTATGTAGGAGGCTTGACGACAGGATCGGAGGCACACTTGTTTATTACACCAACTTGTGCACACACAGTAATTACGGGTCACTTGGCTACAGGGATACACAACAGCTAACCCCGCTAACCTATGCCCAAGTCCTCCACTACGGAGCTAGGGGAGGCTATCTATCCCAGCCCTGGTCAAGCTGGGATCCCGGCACCCTGAGTCTCCAGACCGGCTTGTCAGTCTGGGCTCTCGGGGCCACGCCACCGGCTTGCCCTGGTCGGCCCTTATAAGGACAGCGAGCCAGAGGAGCTCTGGGGCCTATTCTAGCAGGTCTTCCTTCTTCTCTGGTTAAAGCTGAGCCCCGACCTCGAGCCCTCCGGCTCACCACCTTTTATAGGACTCGGCCCCCGGGAGGGGCCCGTGGGGGATGCAGGTGCGGACGTCGGTGCGAGCACCTCCCCTGTGTACGGCCGTAACCCCGCCCCTTGTGTTTGTTAGCCATCCGTGGCCATGCACAATTACATCGACTAAACACATTCCACCTCCGATGTCTCAGGCGCATCCTCGGTATCAGATGGCAAGATCGCATTCCCAACACCTCAGTCCTCAACTTGGCCAACATTCCCAGCATGTACTCTCGACTCAGTCATAGGCGCCTGAGATGGCTTGGACACGTTCGCCGCATGCAGGATGGCAGATTACCCAAGGATGTCTTGTACGGCGAGCTGGCATCAGGCACACGGGTCACTGGTCACCTAGTTCTGCGCTTCAAAGATGTCTGTAAACAAGACATGAAGAGCTGCGACATCAACCCAAATGACTGGGAGAAAACTGCCGGCGACCGACTCAGCTGGCAGCAGGCTGTGAAAACAGGCCTCAGGAGAGGCGAGGAGAAAAGACACGCCGCTTGGCAGACCAAGAGGGAGCGACGTAAAGAAAAAGCAACAAACACCTCTGGAGTTGCCACCGCATTCACTTGCAATTGCTGTGGCAAGGATTGCCACTCAATGATTGGCCTACTAAGTCATTCTAGGTGCTGCAAAACCTACAGCTGACCTCGTAAGGCATGAAAGAATTGTCTCTCGAGACACAAAGGCCTATGAAGATAGTGCATTTTCTCTAAGCTTCATACAATTGCATCTCCAAGAGCTGTACAATGACAAAATAAAAACCCTCCTTCCCTTCAGCCTCCCCTTCCTGCTCCACCAACTCTGTTTTCTCCATGCTCTCCTCCACAACCTCTGTCTTCTCCAAGACACCTCACATAAGTCAAGACACATTGAACCCAGGCCGCACCAGCAAACTAGGCAACATTGTATAATTTATATTTACAAGTTAATTTTACAACGTATATTACAATAACAATAATAATGTATGGTGTGTGTGTGGGGTGTAGTGTCTTGGCTGCAATTGTCCCCTAGTCCATCGCTTGTGTCCGCTGATGAGCATTCTGCCACTGCTGGTTTGGCGCTGGCTGCTCCAAAGAATCGTCTGCGCCATTTTGCAATGCTCAGGGTGTCCTGCCTGTGATCCATCCTGGGATTAACCAGGCCGGATTACAGTTCAAGGAACTCACAGATCTTTGAAAGTTCTGGACATTGCGGAGTTCATCTGGCAGGCGAGGCTGGGTTGGCTGGGTTGTGAAACCCGCATGACCAGCCATGGCAAGGCCTAGCAGCCCATGTGTGTGTAGTGTGCGTGTGTTGTGTATGTGGGTGTGTGGTGTGTATGTGGGCATGTGGTATGTGTGTGTTGTGTATGTATATCTTGGGATGGGAAGAGGGTGGAGTGTGTATATATGTGGTGATAGTGGTGGTGATGATACTAATATACATCTATCATCACCACCCCTTGCGTCGTCAAGGCTACTCTGCGGTGGACACTCCACCACAAAGCAGCCGGCAGCGGAAGAAAGAGCAGATTGCTCGTCCCAAGCGAGCGAGTCGCGACCGCTTTTGCTTCTTCTGCTCTCTCGTCTCCTGCACCAGCAGCTCCGTCTTGGCCTCCGTCTTCTCCTCCGTCTTCCCCAGCTTCTCCTCTTCCTCCTCCTTCCCCTCAACCTCCCCTTCCTCCTTCTCCTCAACCTCCCCTTCCTCCTTCTTCCCCTCAACCTCCCCTTCCTCCTCCTTCCCCTCAACCTCCCCTTCCTCCTCCACCAACTTCGTCTTCTCCTCCATGCTCTCCTCCGCAATCTCCGTCTTCTCCGTCTTCCCCAGCTTCTCCTCTTCCTCCTCCTTCCCCTCAACCTCCCCTTCCTCCTTCCCCTCAACCTCCCCTTCCTCCTTCCCCTCAACCTCCCCTACCTCCTCCTTCCCCTCAACCTCCCCTTCCTCCTCCTTCCCCTCAACCTCCCCTTCCTCCTCCACCAACTCCGTCTTCTCCTCCATGCTCTCCTCCGCAATCTCCGTCTTCTCCGCAGAGGCTGAGGTGAGCGAGGGCTGCACAGGAGTTGACCTGTGAAGGGACAGACATGACACCATTTCATATCCCGTCTATCGTTCGTTATTACTCTACAAGGTCACAACTCACGATCATCCGTGTGTGAAATATCCCCATTGCATTTTCACCTTGCTTCGCAACATGCACAACATCTTAAGACACAGTAGGGCTTTCCTTGGTAATTAAGGAAAGTCATAAGAAGTAATAATATAAACACACAGGACACACACGCAGAGCAGCTTACCGTTCCACAGCGGCTGCAGAGGTTTCGTCGCTCTCCCTGTCGAACAGTGAGACCGGTCCCAGGTCAGCGGTGGCGACGATCGTGATGGTGGCTGGTGATGGTGACAGTGGCGGGGGTGGTGTATGTGGTGGTGATGCCGGCAGTGGTGGTTGTGATGGTTGAAGTGGTGACAGTGGTGGCAGCGGTGATGGTGGCCGCCGTGGTTTTAACTGCAGCTGCTTCGGGTTGCCCGGGTTCACCCGTGCCGATATCCTGCAGCCATTTATGTGCCAGCGCCTGCTCCGGTGTCATCCGAAGAGCCGGGATCCATCTGTTGAGACACACAGACGCGGCACACGCCATGAGTTGTGATGATTGGAGGATTTACATTCGTCTCCTCCCATTGGGTCCAAGAACTAATGTCAGCAGTAGTAGCTGGCATCCACTTTTGGTGATGATCGCCAAAATCATCATCATTGACCATTTGCTGCTGTGATCAATGGCAGATGCACCACCTGTGCTCCCCACTCTGCCAATTTGCTGCGTATTAGCCGCTCGGTACTCTGCTCGTTGTGAGCGTTGCTCCTCCACCCTCTGTTGTTGCTGAGTGGCGACTTTCATCCAACTGCCAATTCGCCTCAAAGTGCACCTTGCCTGGCATATCCCTGTCATTTTTATCGAAATTGAACTCAAATCCGCTGGTAACATTCATCACCAAGCCCAACCTGCTCCACATCCTCATGAACTCTACATGAGCTCATCTCTACTTTGACATGGCCCAGCAGTGACATGGCCCAGCAGTGACGGGGCCCAGCATGAGCGCGTTGTTTGCCGTGTGTTGCAGAGGGTCACAGCGCAAATCCAGTGGCCGACCTGGTTAATGCAGCAGGTGTGTGAACCCTAAAAATACTCGCTGTTTGCTTCATAGAGAATGTTAAAGATCCTGTCATGTAATTTGCAAGAGTAGGCCATTGTGTGCTGACATCACGGTCAAGATTAGACTAAAGAACGTACCGTTTGTAAGCAGGGCCGTCCATAGGGGAGTGTGGGGCCCACCGATGCCTTCAAACTAAAGCGGAAGTGTTACATCTGACACCACCGTGACATCGAAGCATGGCACCCCTCAAGTTACTCGATTGGAATGTACGTAGAAATCATCGCCCCCCACTACGCAAACTTGGCAGGACCCTCCTGAAAAAGAGTCTTGAGGCTCAGTGAGGCTTTCTAAGGTAAGCAAACGTCAATAAAATAATAAAAGCAACGGTCTCCATTCCCCAATTCTATCTATTATCCTTGTCCCACCTTGAAATCATTAATCCGTTGCACAAGGCGCTCGCCTAAATTCTACGGCAACGCAAACTACTTTACATCACATTTCATCCATTCCCGTGCGCTACTGCGGTCTAGCCAAGAGGGAATGCCAAGGGACGTGGTTGCGGACATGAGCAATTGTGGACTTTTGGCTTTGAAGACGATAAGAGTATAGGTCTCTCTGTAACTATATGGATCATGTAAGTGTATGCAATGATAGGGCTTCTGATTCTGCTTGAGAGGAATGGAGCTATTGGCTGGAGGTGATCGGTCACTCATCATTTAGAGCAGAGTGACTGATGTCGGAATCCTCGTGGGGGAGAGGGGCCCTTACTGGAGGCAGCTGCTGATGAAGTCCACAAACTCCGGGCCGTATTTTGCGAGCAGCATGCAGAGCGGGCGACTCCCTGGCACTCGGACGCAGCCAAACATCTTTGGCTGCTTGTCGGATTCTACAGGTAGCACGCACAGACAGGAGAAAGTCACAACCTATATAGCCTGTTGCACACCGGTAGCAATGCCACAACAGTGCAATGCCATAGCACTGTGCCATGGCCCAGCGGTAGCCATTTTGCCGCTTGTTATAGAAGTTTGTAGGGTGTATTAACCATAACAAAATTCGCATTGTTTGCTTCACAGTGGACGTTCCAGATCCCGTGACGTCATTAGAAATTGTCGGCCATTGCGTGCCAATGTGAAAAATGAAACTGAAAATTACTCCATTAGAAGTATAATGGAACATCGCCCACTACTGTGAAACTACTGCAGACCGTCTGAAATACAGCAGCACCTTCATTCTAGCTCATTAAAATAATGGCACACCAATGTACTCTGTTATTATGATAATGATTAATTATTGTAATAAAACATACAAATAAAATGGAATGTTTGGCATCATCTGGCATGGGTTTTGGTACGACAATGGAACATATGCATGATTAATTATCGATATTTGGGTCAGGCCGCTTAATGACTGAGCCACATTTTCTGCTGTAGGACCCAATTGTCAGATGTACAAGCATTTCAAGGCTAACTGCCTGGATTTCAGTCCGACTTCTTGCATCCTGCCCTGATGATGCTTGACGCAGTTTCAAGTGAAAAGTTGCATCTAATTGCGAATGTGGGTTGTAAAATTCGAAGTTGAAATATTTATGGGTGGTTAAGTTAAAAGAAGAACAGTTGGCTCGTGAAACACTTTACACATTCAACTTTCATTTGTGTATGTCGGGTGTCGGAGGATCTTAATGACATGAACGGTCATATCATTAAGTGTTTTTTCTGGACAATCTATTACGAGCCATGTGCAAAGATAGCCCCCCGAGAATATAACAGTTCTGGCGCACCCCCTCAAACTTAATACAGTCAGCTTGTCCCTTCAACTTACCAAAGTATTCGTAAACTTTAGGAGCGGCTTTCACCAAGTCGTCTGGAGGCAGCCCCAGGACCTACGCACGGTTCACGCAAAAAACAAAGATGCCTCATATAAATGTAACTGACTGTTGTGGCAAGTGCTTTTAGTAAGCACCTATTAAGGCCAATGCAACACACTAGAGGATGGGCCCCATAGCAATAGGTACTTGACACACCACCTCACATGATTATTTAACGCTGTTGGCCTATGTCCAGTTCAGGTATTTGTCAACACTCTTGGTTGTAAGCGGGAATCAAACTCAGGTCACGAGGTTTGCAGCACAGTTCACTAACCACTACGCTACCACTCCCCACGGTTCCCCCACAGGTGCAGGGCAGTGGTAATGCCTTGGCCCAGAAGTAGCACGTTTGCCACCCAGTTTTTACTTGTGATGTGTACAAACCGTAAACTCCTACGTGCCACCTGCTTTATTCGCAGTGGATGTAATGATCCCATGACGTTATTTGAAAGGAGTAGGCCATTGTGTGCACGAGTTATGGTCCTGCAAGTGTGCTGGATGTAGCTTCAAGTAAAACCTAATTAATTTCTAAACTTGATTGCAAGAATTGTTCTTCAAATTACTGGTGGTGAACCTAAACAGGAAGCTGTTTAAGTTTGTGCATGCACGACGATTTATTATGTCTGGCAGTATCAGAAAATGGAGGTAAAAAATATGCCCAAATCAATACGTGACCAAGAATCTATTATCATTCACGAGTGAAGTGTGTGTGTGGGCAGTACCTCCATGCAGCACACCAACTGGTCATCAAAGTTCATGGGGTTGAAGATGGCTGTTCCGGTTACGATCTCCACCACCGTGCAACCCAGAGCCCACATGTCCGCTGAGCAGGTGGACGAGTAGCCCAGGTGCCCCTCTGGAGCCATAAACATGAGGGTGCCGAAGGTCATAGCGTCTGAAAATCACAAAGACAACGATCCCCATTTAACCTTTAAAAGCATCAACTGACACGTCGTTACCCACACACGGCCACATGTACATACGTGTGGGAACACACACAGACACGGGCATACAAAGGCAAACATTCCCTGTATAGCCTTTAACAGACTGTTGGGACAAGTGGTGTTAGCGAGTACTTATGAAGGCCGGCACGGTACACAGGATGGGTGGCTACCACCACGCACTACCGCCTTTCTCCAAAGGTGATGTTTACACTTTGCTACAGGTGTAGTGCCGTAGATGGGCCACGCTTACCGGCAGTGGTAGACGAGGTCCATCTGCAAGGGTTCCCCTTACCGCCAGGGGAGGGGCTGCCGTGCCAGCCCAAGAGGGGAGGAGCTGCTGGGGGCTCAGGACCCCAGACAGCTAATCCCCTCGGCGCCACCAACGGGGGGGGGCTGCGGAGGATCTACAATCCCATGCAATGCCACCCCTCTATGGGCAGAGGAGCATAAAAGGGGGCCTCACCAGCCGATCGGGACCAGCCGCAGATGAAGTACAAAGACCAGCCAGCTTAGGACCCTAGACCCCCTCGCCCCGCTTGTCCTTGTAAGGGCCGTGACGCTGTGCGGGCCAGTGGTGGGACTCTGGGACTCTCAGCTCTATGCCCTTATAAGGGCGAGGTCCGAGGAAGCCAGAGTCTAGACCGGCACCTTGGCTGGGTCGGGTCAGGTAGCCTCCCCTTAGGTAATTGTAGCTGGAGGACCCGAGAGCGTAGCCAGTGTCAGGCACGCTAGAAGTAGGCTATAACAGTGTATCAGGACTGTTGTAGTGGTCTATTGTAATAAAGAAGTTGCATCTACAAAGTGTCTCCGGAACCCATTACACAGGTATTCATTTGATACTGAGTCGGTGATCGTGGCGGCTGTGGTGTCACTGCTGGGCCATGTCACTGCTGGGCCATGTCACAGTAGAGATGTGCTCATGTGGGATTGCAGGATGTCGAGCTGATTGGACTTGGCAATGACTGTTACCAGCGGCGTTGAGATCAGTTTCGTGAAATACGACACAGGGCAGTGTCAGGCAAGGTGGACTTTGAGGCAACTTGGCAGTTGACGGCAAGTCGCCACTCAGGCCCAGGAGCAGTTCAGATAATCGTCACTGGGGTAGGTGGTTGTTAACGGGAATGGAAGCCGGGTAGCTAGGTTCATAGTGCAGTGCGATAACCGCTACTAGCAATCTCACTCAGGTGAGGGCACTCACTTTGACACCCCTCAACGAAGCTGTATCCAAAGTCTGTGACCTTTATGGTCCCTGCCGCGCGGTCCTTGACCAATATGTTTTCCTAGATGAAGAACAGAAGAAGGGATTCACAGAGGGTATAACAGCATTCATCCAGCAGTCCATTGATCATGTACCAAAATTGCTAAATATCTACGAAACGGTGAGTTAGACTAGGTGACTCTCTGTCATAAAGGTTAGTTGCAATGACAGGATATATTTACTGACAGCTGCCACTGGGGGTGCCCTTTCAAATGTTAGATGAGATGCAAGTCGATTATTGATTGTAAAAAGAGGCCCTAAAATAGCTAAAGCTGCTAGTCCACACTAACAAGTTGGGAAAAAGTATGTACACACATGGATTCGGTAACGTTTTCCACCACGTGTTTGTCTTGGAAATAATTTATTTAGCAGGATGGAGGCTGATGAGCACCCAGAAAAATAGCTTAATAGCTCAATGGGCTTTATTTGGAAAATAAACTTCTGATTCAAAAATTAATTTGTATGTTTACAAATTGAGTAATACCCCAGGTTACGTCGGGGATGCGTTCCAAAAAGGTGCAATGACGAATGTCCAAGCAATGTAAAAGGGGAAGACATAAATCAGGGAATTATTGGAGTTATTTATTCTCCTGGTTTGTGTCCGCCAATTGTTTCTTTCTCAGCCAAGTCAGTAATAGCAAGACAACTTTGCCCAAAGTCTGCTTCACATTCGATCATCTTTATCAGAGTTACCATGACTCGCCCCCCGCCCATCCCAGACAGATGAACATAGCTAATACATTAAAACCATTTGATCAATGTGGCTGGGGCTTTCTCCAGGTTTACAGTGAGGTTCCGCCAAACACTGTGTCCACTCACAGGCTTGAGGTCACCGTGAATAATTTTCTTCGCCTGGAGGTGAGACAGGCACTTCAGGATCCCCTTGGTGAATATTTTCACCTCCTCCATCCGAAGGGGCTCGGCATTCCGGCGACGATTCAGGTCATCCAGGGTTCCGCTGTGAAAGAGGCAACAATACAAAGCCGGTGCCATTCAGTGAAGTTCTGATTCGTATAATAATGGATTATTACGCTTTACACAGGACATCCTCACGCCTCTTTTTCAGGAGGGTCCTGACAAGTTTTGACAGTAGAGGGGGCGATGTTGCTGCTATGCATTATCCCAATTTAGTAATGTGTTGGTAGTATTCAGCCATTGGGGTGATTGGCCAAGCACAGTCACATTGGGTATTTATTAGAAACGATACACGTTTTATCTTATCAACTGATTGAGGGGATATGGCTATGTAAAGGTGAGCAAGGCTGGCAGAGAAACCACAATGGCTGCCAGCTCGACATGTGTCCCAATTGAGTCTTAAAACGACATATTGTCGCAAGAGCACGTCAACGCAACGATGCTACCTGACACGTGGTAAGTACCTCAACAGCTCCAAGACGATGGCGTAGTGTTTTCTGAACTCAAACCAATCCAACATCTTGATTATGTTGGAGTCGTCGGTGTCCCACGCTTGATTCCCGATCTCTATCTCCCTCCTCTGGAGATTGGCATCATAGGCGCTGCAAAGACATAGTCCACAATTTTATATTATCGATAATAATAATGTAGACTTAGACCATGCTCACTATCAAAGACAGAGACCTATTCAGATGCGTGATGATCCAAATACAAGTGGGAAGGCAGCCAAGCAGTGAGCTGGCACTTACAATTTCCCAAGCTGGGAGATCATTTGTATGTTAAGATGAATCCGCCAATTAATATTCATAGTCACAGATTGGGTCGCGACCATGAAGATGGCTCTCAAAGCACAAGGCTATCGCAAAGAGAGGCGCTATGATTCACAGACACAGTCTGCAGTAGTTTCAGGGTAGGGGCCTATGTTACTTTAAATTCAGTAGTAATTTTC
This sequence comes from Lethenteron reissneri, assembly GCF_015708825.2. NCBI lineage: Eukaryota > Metazoa > Chordata > Hyperoartia > Petromyzontiformes > Petromyzontidae > Lethenteron > Lethenteron reissneri. Next base: position 7,184,547 of record NC_083841.1, on the reverse strand, counting down.
AGCATTGGGATGTTTAGTTAAGCCTGTTTAAATTGTATGGGGTTTTTTTTAGCTTTGAGAGGTAACTGGAAAATCTGGAGTAAACCGATGCGAAATAGGGAGATATAAACTCAGAAAGGCACTCGGGCCATTCATGCTGTGAGGCACAAATGTTACCACTATGCCACCCTGCCTTCCCTTATAGTTCCGCTAATAACATCAGCCTGATTGTGGCATGGGCCAGTGTGGAGTCTTACCTCACTGGAATGCCCAGGATTTTCACCGCCACCAGGCTATTTGTCCTGTGGTCAAGACACTTGACCACTATGCCTTGACCGCCTAAACCAATCGTTTCCAGCACCTCATACCGAAAGTTGAGGTGCTCGTGCTTTACCTGCGCAAAAATCACACAGTGGTTAAGTGCTGATTCAATCGAGGCTCATTCAATTACTGCTAATTCAGTGCTTGTTAGACAATGTAAAGAGAGACTTAATCCATGCAGTGACAAAGAACACGAGTTACTGAAATAGCCTAGCTTTGTCAATTCTAGTGAAGGGTGAAGACAAGACTTGATGTGTTCATTTGACTTGATGTGTTCATTAACTATTTTGATGGCACACAGCACGAAGGTCCTGGATTAAATGTGCAGTTCAGTCTCTTTTTGCGTGGAGTTATGTTCTACCCCTCTTTAGAAAATTGTGAGTGTGTAGAGTTTGTATGCTTTCTCCTTGTTCTGCATGGCTTGCATCCTGGTTCTTTGGAATCTGCCCATTGCTAATAAACACTCACAACGCAACTGGTGATGACCAACCATGCTGAAAACGTACCTGCAAATTGATCAATGGGTTTTACACACAGCAACCTCGCTAAATACTGCGGTAAATTGTTGGAACCGTCCTGAAAAATTAATAGCAGTGTTGCTATCAGAATCAAAGTGTATTTCCAGAGTAAATACATTGACATCAAATACCAACTGCATATATGCAGGTAATTTTTCAGCATTGCGATTTTTGGCCAATACCAGTTACAACGAGTGTGTGACTACACCGTGGTGTGATAACGCTATGATGATACCGTGTTGTCAACACTGCGGTTGATTATGCTGAATGTGATGACGATGATTATGATGATGATGACACCTGAAGTAATAACTAGGGTGGCCTGCCGCATTCATTCCGCAAACTTTTGCAACGAGCAGCAAGCCCACTACCACCGAGCCATGGCATCACCTCCAAGGCGGGTATTTTGTGGAGTGTCTTACCGGAATATAATTCTCGTCTTCATCATCGTAACCATTATGGTACAAGCCCTGAGCTTGATTTTGGAGCCCAAGGTACCATATCTCCTGCATGGCTAAGAGCTCTGTTCGCTCACTTTGGGTCAGGTAGCTGCCGTAGAGCTGCAGGATTTCTGCAGAAATGACAATAAAAACAATTATTAATACATTATTACTATGCTTGTTTCTTATTTTAGATTTATATCGTGCCTAATTACAACGTGCATTCCCACAATTATAACATTGTGCATAAGATGATAATAGTTGAGACAAAGAGCAGGGTTATTAAAAGTGGTGGTGTAGTTATGGTGACAGGAGAACAGGCATGAGAGGTTAAGGAGAAGTGAGGGTAGGCCTGGTCTTAGCTGAGGGTTGGGGGTGAGGGAGCAGCAGTAGAGCTAGTGATAGGGGTGATGATAGGGGTTGAGGTAGTGATATAGGTTGGGGTAGGCTTGATCGCAGCTGAGGGGCCGAGTCAGGGAGTAGCAGTAGGATGGGCAAGGGAGAAGAGATGGCTTTTATTTAAAGGAGGAACGGAAGTAGGTTTACCACGGACAGCTTTGTTCCTGCCGAGTTATTGCAATAGGGGCTGATGGTGTAATCACAACTGAATAACTGCAGATAATTGTTAAGTCTTGAAAGTTTGGCCAATGACAATAACAGTTTGTTTTTTACGTGAGCAAACTGGAGTCCCTGGAGGAAACTCATGCGGAACAGGTAGAGAACATAGACTCAACAAGCAGAGCCATCTGAGTCAGGAATCAAACCCAAGCCTTATTGCTGTAGTAACACTGTAACACCTTGCTGTCCAAACTTTAGATGCCATATGAAAGCACATTGGGACAGAGGAAAGAAATTCATCATTTTATCGTAAGTCTGGTAGACAATGAAGGAGAAAACACACTTAAGTAAATATGGGAGTTGAAGTTAAATGGTAACTCTCACTTTTATAAGCACGGTTGCTAGGTATTACAGCAACACTTCCATTGCACAAGCCAATCAGCTGCCAATCAGCTGCAAGCAAAGTTAAGCACCCATGCAATATGGCTGTCTTCACATCCCCCAACCAACATGGCTGACGTAATGTCCTCCATGTAAAAACTGGACAACTTGACATCACCCATACAAGAAAACCAGCAACGATGTCACCCATGCCATATGACTCACTTAAAGTCACCTCTAGAACATGGCAACCATGACATCCTCCATGCAACATTGCCGCTGTCACATCCGCACTCCACCATGTAACATGGCCGATGTGACATCACCAATGCAACATGGCCACCGTAATGACAACTCCCATGCAACATGGCTTATATGATGTCCCCCATAATTGTTATTACCTTGTGGGGTTTTGCACTGGATGGAGGATCCGTCTTGTGAGTCTGAGAGCGCACTCCATCTCACGTCTATCCTCTCTTTTTCTCTCAATTGGCTCGCCTACACACACAAAAACAAATGTCCACAATATAGCGTTTAACAAACTGTTGGAGCAAGTGCAGTTATTGAGCACTGAGCCAGCATTGCTGAAATCTTCGCTTCCAAATTCAGGAGGGTCTTGGCATGTTTTATTGGCAGTGCGTGATATTACTGGGTGTAATCCCAATTTATTCATTTGCAGATTTTTTTTCAGAAGAGGAACACATGGAATAGAGAATATACGCAGGTTAATGACAACATTCAAACTCTGAATAAAAATTAGTGGACTTACAAAAGACACATTGTGGCAATAAGGGATGTTGACCATTGGTCAAGAAAAATAACAGTGACAGCCAAGAAATGGAACACATCTGAGAGATAGTCCAACTAGAAGATGGAGCGATAAAATCATCTCAGCTAGCAGGAGCTGAATGGAACATTACATCACAGGATATTTAGAGGTGTCATCGCCTTGAGGAGGCCTTCATTCATCAGTGGAGAGATAAAAATGCTGTAGATGTTCTGATACTGGTAGGAACCTCCTGGTTACACCGGTCAACAGGAGATAATTGTGTCCATCGTGCAGGGAGGGGCTGGGTGGGGAGGGAGGGGCTGGGTGGGTGGGGAGGGTGGGGCTGGATGGGGAGGGGCTGGGTGGGGCTGGGTGGGGGGTGGGAGGGGTGGGGCTGGGTGGGGAGGGGCTGGTCACCCCGTGGTGCCCTTATAAAACTCAACGTTTAACCTACTCACGCCGGCTTGTGCCCGCCCTCACAGTCGGGCATATTTGCGGAATACACCACGCCGCCGTTGACCCTGGCCATTGACCGAGCAACCCAACGTTCCTACCAGCTCCTTCCCGCAGGAATGTGTTTAAAATAGACATTCAGGTACACAGACAAAATCTCAGTCAGACACACTTTGATACCTAGACACAGGCAGGTAGACACACAGCCAGGTAGAACTGGTGAGGAGTAGGTGCACGGATAGAGAGTAGAGAACACAGACATGTGAATCACATATTCGCCCATACTTCACCACGCGAGTTTAAGAGCCGTACCTCCATGTTGGCGATGTGCAGAACAGGATTTGCAGAGTGTTTTGTGTCTCACACCTTCTGGGGCTCTGTGCGGGAAGCAGGAGACAAGTCTCGGGTCATACACACTCTAGGATCATTTTCTCACAATACGATTCACATCTCTATATCGTGAAATCCTGAACATTTATATCATTACTCATTTGGGATTGCACATCGCCCTCTACTGGCAGACTAATGACCACTTGCAGGCCAAGTGCTGAGCCACCTGGTGACCCACATGGATAGCTACCACTAGAGGTTGAATGGGGGTGAGATGGGAGAGTAACGTGTGAGGCAGAGCAGCAAAATCCATCATTGTTCTGCACTTCTATGCTTCCCCGTCTCTGTCCCCTGACTTAACCACAGCTCCAACACAAACCAACATCGTCAAAACGGACATCTATCATCGACACGGACTCACATCATCAACACGGACCCACATTGTCAATACGGAAGCACACCATCAACACGGACCCACATCATCAACACAATCACAGTTTAACACGTAGACTTTCACGACTGATATCATCCATAATAGAGTTCTTTTTGGGTTAGATCGCGTAAATATATGAATGTGTCGTTATAAACCCGCCACCACCCGACACAGACAACTAGTAAGGGTTGTCACTTAAACAGAACATGCCAATTCGTCACTAGTACAGAACACCGGTGTGTTGGAGAGCCAAGCCACAACATTTACAATCTGAGTACGACGTTCAGCCACTAATTACCACTAGCTTCATCAGGCGACAGCCACATTTGTGAAGTCTAACTGTTCCGTTCTTTATATACACACATTAACATGGACCCAAATCATCCGACCCACATCATCAACACAAACTCATATCAACAAAACGGACTCACATCATCAACACGGACTTGCATCATGAACACAAAATCACATCGTTAACACATGAAGCTACCGAGTGTAACCAAGTCTAACTCTGATTCGTTCCCACTCTGTTGCTCTTTCCCCACACCTCTTCCACTCTCACCTGTTCGAGTATTCGCTCGGAGTGGCTTCAGCTGCTTTCTTTTGCGTCCGTCTCCTCCACGTGTCTCTCCAACATTGAGGTCACGTGGCCCGAGACCAGATGTCGTGGCTGTTACATCACAGTGACGTCAAAGACCGAGATTCAGGAGATCCCCGCCCCCTTTTACCACTTCCGGTGCTGCGCGGCCACGTGGGTGAGTGACGTCATGGCGGCCAAAGTTTCTCTTCCGGGTGTCGTGGCCGCCATTGGTGACGGTCCTGGGCCTCGCTCTGGGTCGACTCAGGCCGCGTGGCTGACGGGATGTGTCCAAATACTTCGTCACTAGAGGGGTGAAGGTGCAGCCCTGCAAGTGCTCGCTCTCGCCGCTGCTGGAGAACGGGTTCGACGAGAGCAAGCTCTGGAGAAGCGCTTCTGGAGGTGTATTTATTGTTTTTGGCCTACTCTTCCACGTCGGCAAGTACATCCTTGGATGAAGGTGAGAGAGTCCCCACACTTTACCGCACCGCACAACGCGTGTTGGCAGAGTGGACTTGCAATGCAGTGCATGAGTCGGCCGCTTCAATTGCGTCTCTCATTCACCCAGCCACAAGTTCTTTGACCTACGCAGAGACTCCTCGGCTCGCATAGAGACCTGCAGTCCCCAACTGGTCGACTCAATGCCCCTCACTTTGCAGGCCTGTGCTGTGTTTAACTTAGATCAGATCCCAGGTTCCAATGCAGGAATCAAACTGCGCAACCGTGATTAATCCTGGTTCTCAAGTGTGGCAAGTTGATGGTCTCTGCGCTGATACCAATTACTGTACCTATTTAGAAACTCATCGAGACCCACATGCTGACCCAGATTATTGCCTAAATGCTCAGACTCACAGAGATATCTCCAGACTCGCTTAGAGACCCATCGACTTGCGTAGACAGCCCAACACTTGCACGCAGACGCATTTAGACCAATAGCCTCACGCAGTCCGTTCCATTCTTGTGTAAGGGAATATATTCAGTAACTAACTGCCGATGTCAACGTCTGCTCCTCACGACGGGAAACCTTCAGCAGACAGAGTTCGTGTCGTTTTGTTGTTCCTCCGTTGACGGAGCGCAGACTACAGTGAGTGCACTGTACCCACTGTACAAAGTCTGGGTTGCAGTGGCCACAGTGGCGCTGCCGTGGCTCGCGTTTTTAACTTTACATTGGTGAGGGAGATGGACGCAACGGCCTCCTGGTGATGTTCTGACGCGGCTGATGGTCGCACCGCCAGTGTCTGCGAGGAGGAATGTTTGAGCCAGGAGGTGCGATGCTGTGGGTCTCGATCGAGGTGTTTATTCTGGGAGGCCGCTTTATCCAACTGCCATATTAAGGTTGTTCTCAGCGTTTAACACCAGTGGTAGATTTTGTTATGAAGGTCATCAGCTGTAATCTTGACCGTTCCTCGCGTTGGATAACACGAATACTTTGGACCTATTGCTATATAAGCCATAAGTGTATGACTCGTGTAAAGCCCATTGAGCTCTACAGCTTTGTTCTCAGACATACCTCTCAAAACCCATTATGGCCTCGAACCTGGCCATTATGAAACTGAGAGAGACACCCTGACTCAGGGATTGAATCCAGGATCTCAGCAGTATTGGCTCAGTGTCTGAACCATCCATTATGAACCTGAGAGAAACACCCAGACCCAATGTTTTAATCTAGGATCTCAGCATTGTTGGCTCCGTGTCTCTGACCCAGTCATTTTGAACATGAGAGAGACACCCAGACCCAGGATTTGAATCTAGGATCTCAGGAGTGTTGGCTCAGTGTCTCTATGCCACCAATGTGCGGGCACATTGGTGGCATAAAATGCCGATAATGACGTTTAACAAAAAAAGCCAAATATCAACCGATGTATATGTCGGGCTCTAGTTTTGAGGATTTCGCCAGACTTCCAGATGCACCAGCGCACTTTACCTTCCCGTGTCGTTTTAATTATTTGCAAAATTAATATAATTTTCATTTGGGGTGAATTTCAAGTATTCCAAAACAGACCTTGCACTATGCCAAAGTTATCACCGTATCATCCGAATTGTAAGACTCACGTTTCTTCCCCTGTCCTTTAAAATGGTAGTTTAACTTATCATGAAATTTAATAGTTTATTGCGTGTAATGCCTTTTGTTTATATTTCACAGAGATTAGAGAGAATGATGCAGAATTGCTGGAAAGCACACACGCTGGAAGGGCAGGCAGAACCACTGCCAAGAATTCCCAAGCTCTACGGTCCTACAGTAGGATGTTTCACCAACTCCATTAATGGGTGTTTATTGTGCTCCTGTAAGCGAGTTTGTGTGTGTGACCAGGCTCATGTGGAAGAGGCTCGTGATCGACGCTACTGGGCAGTTGGAAGCAGCGTCCGAGAATAGCGGAGGGCGCACGAGTGATGCTCACAACAACGAGAGGTTCTCCAGTCGGCTAAAACTGAACGACGTGTCACAGTGGGGAGCACAGGTGGTGTATCTGCCTGCCATCTCGGTTAACCCAGAACACCTTGGTCTGTTTCATGACCTGTCAGTGGGCCTTCGACATGTCACGTGGCTAAAACGTGCACGTAGCCTGGCACAAGCGCTGTGGTGATCTCACTGCCACATAGTCGTGAATGGTGGCTGTAGTTGTGTAAGAATATTTGTTTAACTTGCATTGGATGCGTATTATAATTCAGTTGAGATGTGTTATAATGTGCTTTATTACAAGGTAGGGGGGAGCGGTGGTGCAGTGGTTAACTCGGAACTATGAACCTGGCGACCCGAGTTAGATACCCGCTCACAGCCAACAGCAGTGATGATTATTTGAACTGATGCTGGGCCTCTCCCTGGTTCAACTCAGCCTGAAATGAGTACCTGGTGCCGTGTGTAAACATCGCCACTGGGGAGACAAAGGCGGTCGGGCGTGGTGCTTGCCACCCATCTCGTGTGCTGTGCAGGCCATCATAGGCGCTTGCTAACAGTACCTGCCCTAACTGTCTGTTAAGGCTCTACAGGGGATATTTGTCTTTGTATTACAATATGATTGGAAGTTTAATTACATATGTAAAGCTTAATGCAGCTGTGTAATAAAGATTTTCATTGCCAAAGGTTTGACGGATATTTTATTTTATATATCGATGAACTGTAGTACTGCCTTCCCATCGTTGGGAAACGAATTGATTCCTGCAAAATGGAAAAAAAAATACGAAATGTTTTTAAAATTATGAGATCTACATAACGTGATTCAAATCAGAAATGTGGACACTGACGAAGCACCGGGAATACAAGCTGACGGGCACGGAGATTGTCCGGAGTCTCAGCTCCGGAGGCATTCCTGGGTAAGCCAGCGTAATCATAACGCCTTCCAAATTGACGCTCCCGTCTGGTTACGTGAGACCAATGGAACAATCGGGATAAGTCTTCTTGGTTCTTTCGGTAAAGTCACGTAGTAGGGAAGTAATAAAATAATAAAAATAAAACATAAAACAATTCTCACGACGTTTCGGCCACAACGCAAGCAGCCGTCCTCAGGTGAAGAACATGTCTGTCGATAAGACAGAGTCTGAATGACACGTCCTAGGCTTGGAGCGTCTATTTAAGCTGGGAGGGTGGAGGAAGAGCACCTTGACAAAAGAATTTGCATATGAAGAGGAATTTAGCATATTTATGGAAAATGCAGGAATGTGAATAGTGTTAATTGTGAAATGCGTGGGAGGTGGGCGGGGGGTTTTCAAAGTCATATGCCCATGCATTATGCAGGATTAGCATCAAAGGGAGGGGGCAGGGGCAGCACCAACAAAGGGAAGGAATGTTAACAGTGTGCAGCTGCAGAAACCAAACAACCACGTAACAAGCTAAAGTATAAATTACATAGTATCAGTATGCCAAATACACTCTCAATAAGCTGAGCTACCAACCGTAAGTAATAGATTACAATTATAGGTCGCAAAAAATATAATATGCTTACAGCTAAACTTTCTAAATTGTTTCCTTACATCACACGGGTGTGATGTAAGGAAAAGTTTAGCTGTAAGCATATAATTTATTGCGACCTAGAATTGTAATCTATTACGGTTGGTAGCTCAGCTTATTAAGAGTGTATTTGGCATACTGATGATACTATGTAGTTTATACTTTAGCTTGTTACGTGGTTGTTTGGTTGCTGCAGCTGCACACTATTAACATTCCTTCCCTTTGTTGGTGCTGCCCCTTTCCTTTGATGCTGCTAATCCTGCATAATGCATGGGCATAATATGACTTTGAAAAACCCCCGCCCACCTCCCACGCATTTCACAATTAACACTATTCACATTCCTGTATTTCCCATAAATATGCTAAATTCCTCTTCATATGCAAATTATTTTGTCAAGGTGCTCTTCCTGCTCCCTCCCAGCTTAAATAGACGCTCCAAGCCTAGGACGTGTCATTCAGACTCTGTCTTATCGACAGACATGTTCTTCACCTGAGGACGGCTGCTTGCGTTGTGGCCGAAACGTCGTGAGAATTGTTTTATTATGTTTTATTATTTTATTACTTCCCTACTACGTGACTTTACCGAAACAACCAAGAAGATGAATCCCTGCAGTCACGAAAGCTTTAAATCGAAATTGGGATAAGATTGGGGGATATTGATGCACATATACACACAAAGATGCCCTGTATAGCCCTTACAGACTTGGGACAAGTGCTATTAGCAAGCAGCACCTACATGAAGGCTGGCATGGCACACGGGGGGGAAGGGGGGGGGGTGTTGGCCAGCACAACCCAAAAAGCCCCATAATGGTTGTGAATGCCGTGCAGTGTTCCTCACGCAGTTCGCGTGCGAATCGTGATGGTTGCGCGTGGTGGTCGTGAACAATGGTGTGGCTTTGCTGAGTGATGGGAGTCGATGTATGAGTTGAAGCAGTCTACGCGGGGCTGCGAGTCTGCGTGGGGGTGGGAGTCTTAGTTCATAATTAACATGAGAATGCCTTCGTGTTAAACTGTTATAGTTCTCCCGAGCCCATCATACTGCTACAACCAGGCCTACCCCAACCCCTGTCACTACGCTAACCCCAACTCCTATAACCACCTGTATCACCACCCTTACCCCTATCACTACTCCAACCTCTCTCACTACCCCAACCCCTATCACTACCTTTACACCTCTCACTACCCCTCCTGAACCGCTCCCGCTTGTTCTCGTCACAATTGCTACATCACAAATTGTAATAACCCCGCTATTTATCTAAACCACTATCGTACGCACAATTGTATAATAGCCATCAATTGTTTAGGAATAAGGCCCTATATAAATGTATATAATATAAGATAGTACAGGTCGCGGTTAGTTGTGATAAACTACCTCAGGGCGTGACGACTCTGCCTTACGCAAGTCCCAGGCACAGCTGGCCCAGCTGTCAGTACCTGGTAAGGGCCCCTCCCAGGGTTACGCGGTTTTCTCACTGCCTTGTGAGTGTCTCGGGAGTGTCTTGGGAGAGTCAATGGCTAAGGTATAAACCCCAACAGAAAATCAGGAGTGGGGCCCCTCAGGCAGTTTTGTGATGCTCTGCAGCACATTCCGGGCAGCCCCTGCAGCCAAACTGGTACCAAAC
>NC_083841.1:7118236-7167182 GCF_015708825.2 Lethenteron reissneri | reverse complement strand
TGCTGCTGCTGCAGTTGCTGCTGCTGCTGCACTTGCTGCTGCTGCAGTTGCTGCCTTATCCATTTTAATATAACACTGTATTATTATACCCACCCTAATGTGTATCACACTGCTATATATTTACTATACAATTACGACACCATACATTACTCTGCACACTGCACCATGCCAGTGAGTGGAACGCGGTCTGAAAGTCACCGTAAACGTGAACACAATCAGTTAAGATCCGAAATGGTTTATTACGTCCTTCCAATGATTGCTAAGCCAGAATCCATCTTCTCGGTTGAAATTGTCTCTGTGGTTGTATATGTGGATCGCCTCATGAACGAATCTCTCATGATAGCCAGATGGCTTGCAGAGAACCTCTGTCTTGGAGAAGTCAATGTCATGTGAGCCCACTGAATTGTAACAGTGATCTGCCACGGCTGAGGTGTTTGTCCTACCGTGTTTCAGGTCTGCCATATGTTCACGGATGCGGTCCGAGACATGTCGTTTGGTTTCTCCAATGTAACTGCTACCACAGAGGCAACTTAGTTTGTAGACGCCAGGGTACTGTATGTCTGGAACCACATCTTTTACAGACGGGACCAGATCACGGATTTTATGTACTGTGTTGAATCGGACCTGGATCTTGTGTTTAATCAGGATTTTGGAGATCTTTTTTGTGACCCCAGCAATGTAGGGTAAGGTGATGGTCTTGAAAGGCTCCTCAACAGGATCCTTTTTGATGGTTGGAGTGATGGCCTTGCGGATTGTGTAGTCGGAGTAACCATTAGCCTTAAGAGCTTGGCGTACGTGTTTGAGTTCACTGCCAATGTGTTCCTGGTCGGAAATGCATTGGGCTCTATGGTATAGAGCCAAGCTCTTAAGGCTAATGGTTACTCCGACTACACAATCCGCAAGGCCATCACTCCAACCATCAAAAAGGATCCTGTTGAGGAGCCTTTCAAGACCATCACCTTACCCTACATTGCTGGGGTCACAAAAAAGATCTCCAAAATCCTGATTAAACACAAGATCCAGGTCCGATTCAACACAGTACATAAAATCCGTGATCTGGTCCCGTCTGTAAAAGATGTGGTTCCAGACATACAGTACCCTGGCGTCTACAAACTAAGTTGCCTCTGTGGTAGCAGTTACATTGGAGAAACCAAACGACATGTCTCGGACCGCATCCGTGAACATATGGCAGACCTGAAACACGGTAGGACAAACACCTCAGCCGTGGCAGATCACTGTTACAATTCAGTGGGCTCACATGACATTGACTTCTCCAAGACAGAGGTTCTCTGCAAGCCATCTGGCTATCATGAGAGATTCGTTCATGAGGCGATCCACATATACAACCACAGAGACAATTTCAACCGAGAAGATGGATTCTGGCTTAGCAATCATTGGAAGGACGTAATAAACCATTTCGGATCTTAACTGATTGTGTTCACGTTTACGGTGACTTTCAGACCGCGTTCCACTCACTGGCATGGTGCAGTGTGCAGAGTAATGTATGGTGTCGTAATTGTATAGTAAATATATAGCAGTGTGATACACATTAGGGTGGGTATAATAATACAGTGTTATATTAAAATGGATAAGGCAGCAACTGCAGCAGCAGCAAGTGCAGCAGCAGCAGCAACTGCAGCAGCAGCAGTAACTGCAGCAACTGCAACAGCAGCAGAAACTGCAGCAGCAGCAACTGCAGCAGTAGCAGCAGCAACTGCAGCTCCCTTTGATGCTGTTAATCCTGCATAATGCACATGCATATGCAGTACTAATCACATTCCTGCATTTCCCATAAATATGCTAAATTCCTCTTGATATGCAAATCCCTTTGTCAATGCGCCCATCTTATATATATGCTCCAAGCTCGTGTGCTGTTTCATTCAGACTCTGTCGCCTCGACGGACCTGGTTTTCACCTGAGGACGGCTGCTTGCGTTGTGGCCGAAACGTCGTGAGAATAATTTTATTATGTTTTATTTTTTATTATTTTATTACTTCCCTTCTACGTGACTTTACCGAAAGAACCAAGAAGATGACTCTACAGCTTTGTTCTCAGACATACCTCTCAAAGCCCATTATGGCCTCGAACCTGGCCATTATGAAACTGAGAGAGACACCCTGACTCAGGGATTGAATCCAGGATCTCAGCAGTGTTGGCTCAGTGTCTGAACCATCCATTATGAACCTGAGAGAAACACCCAGACCCAATGTTTTAATCTAGGATCTCAGCATTGTTGGCTCCGTGTCTCTGACCCAGTCATTTTGAACATGAGAGAGACACCCAGACCCAGGGTTTGAATCTAGGATCTCAGGAGTGTTGGCTCAGTGTCTCTATGCCACCAATGTGCGGGCACATTGGTGGCATAAAATGTCGATAATGACGTTTAACAAAAAAAGCCAAATATCAACCGATGTATATGTCGGGCTCTAGTTTTGAGGATTTCGCCAGACTTCCAGATGCACCAGAGCACTTTACCTTCCCGTGTCGTTTTAATTATTTGCAAAATTAATATATGCCAAAGTTCTCACCGTATCATCCGAATTGTAAGACTCACGTTTCTTCCCCTGTGCTTTAAAATGGTAGTTTAACTTATCATGAAATTTAATAGTTTATTGCGTGTAATGCCTTTTGTTTATATTTCACAGAGATTAGAGAGAATGATGCAGAATTGCTGGAAAGCACACACGCTGGAAGGGCAGGCAGAACCACTGCCAAGAATTCCCAAGCTCTACGGTCCTACAGTAGGATGTTTCACTAACTCCATTAATGGATGTTTATTGTGCTCCTGTAAGCGAGTTTGTGTGTGTGACCAGGCTCATGTGGAAGAAGCTCGTGATCGACGCTACTGGGCAGTTGGAAGCAGCGTCCGAGAATAGCGGAGGGCGCACGAGTGATGCTCACAACAACGAGAGGTTCTCCAGTCGGCTAAAACTGAACGACGTGTCACAGTGGGGAGCACAGGTGGTGTATCTGCCTGCCATCTCGGTTAACCCAGAACACCTTGGTCTGTTTCATGACCTGTCAGTGGGCCTTCGATATGTCACGTGGCTAAAACGTGCACGTAGCCTGGCACAAGCGCTGTGGTGATCTCACTGCCACATAGTCGTGAATGGTGGCTGTAGTTGTGTAAGAATATTTGTTTAACTTGCATTGGATGCGTATTATAATTCAGTTGAGATGTGTTATAATGTGCTTTATTACAAGGTAGGGGGAGCGGTGGTGCAGTGGTTAACTCGGAACTATGAACCTGGCGACCCGAGTTAGATACCCGCTCACAGCCAACAGCAGTGATGATTATTTGAACTGATGCTGGGCCTCTCCCTAGGTCAACTCAGTCTGAAATGAGTACCTGGTGCCGTGTGTAAACATCGCCACTGGGGAGACAAAGGCGGTCGGGCGTGGTGCTTGCCACCCATCTCGTGTGCTGTGCAGGCCATCATAGGCGCTTGCTAACAGTACCTGCCCTAACTGTCTGTTAAGGCTCTACAGGGGATATTTGTCTTTGTATTACAATATGATTGGAAGTTTAATTACATATGTAAAGCTTAATGCAGCTGTGTAATAAAGATTTTCATTGCCAAAGGTTTGACGGATATTTTATTTTATATATCGATGAACTGTAGTACTGCCTTCCCATCGTTGGGAAACGAATTGATTCCTGCAAAATGGAAAAAAAAATACGAAATGTTTTTAAAATGATGAGATCTACATAACGTGATTCAAATCAGAAATGTGGACACTGACGAAGCACCGGGAATACAAGCTGACGGGCACGGAGATTGTCCGGAGTCTCAGCTCCGGAGGCATTCCTGGGTAAGCCAGCGTAATCATAACGCCTTCCAAATTGACGCTCCCGTCTGGTTACGTGAGACCAATGGAACAATCGGGATAAGTCTTCTTGGTTCTTTCGGTAAAGTCACGTAGTAGGGAAGTAATAAAATAATAAAAATAAAACATAATAAAACAATTCTCACGACGTTTCGGCCACAACGCAAGCAGCCGTCCTCAGGTGAAGAACATGTCTGTCGATAAGACAGAGTCTGAATGACACGTCCTAGGCTTGGAGCGTCTATTTAAGCTGGGAGGGTGGAGGAAGAGCACCTTGACAAAAGAATTTGCATATGAAGAGGAATTTAGCATATTTATGGAAAATGCAGGAATGTGAATAGTGTTAATTGTGAAATGCGTGGGAGGTGGGCGGGCGGTTTTCAAAGTCATATGCCCATGCATTATGCAGGATTAGCATCAAAGGGAGGGGGCAGGGGCAGCACCAACAAAGGGAAGGAATGTTAACAGTGTGCAGCTGCAGCAACCAAACAACCACGTAACAAGCTAAAGTATAAACTACATAGTATCATCATCAGTATGCCAAATACACTCTTAATAAGCTGAGCTACCAACCGTAATAGATTACAATTCTAGGTCGCAATAAATTATATGCTTACAGCTAAACTTTTCCTTACATCACACCCGTGTGATGTAAGGAAACAATTTAAAAAGTTTAGCTGTAAGCATATTATATTTTTTGCGACCTATAATTGTAATCTATTACTTACGGTTGGTAGCTCAGCTTATTGAGAGTGTATTTGGCATACTGATGATACTATGTAGTTTATACTTTAGCTTGTTACGTGGTTGTTTGGTTGCTGCAGCTGCACACTATTAACATTCCTTCCCTTTGTTGGTGCTGCCCCTTTCCTTTGATGCTGCTAATCCTGCATAATGCATGGGCATAATATGACTTTGAAAAACCCCCGCCCACCTCCCACGCATTTCACAATTAACACTATTCACATTCCTGCATTTCCCATAAATATGCTAAATTCCTCTTCATATGCAAATTATTTTGTCAAGGTGCTCTTCCTGCTCCCAGCTTAAATAGACGCTCCAAGCCTAGGACGTGTCATTCAGACTCTGTCTTATCGACAGACATGTTCTTCACCTGAGGACGGCTGCTTGCGTTGTGGCCGAAACGTCGTGAGAATTGTTTTATTATGTTTTATTATTTTATTACTTCCCTACTACGTGACTTTACCGAAAGAACCAAGAAGATGAATCCCTGCAGTCACGAAAGCTTTAAATCGAAATTGGGATAAGATTGGGGGATATTGATGCACATATACACACAAAGATGCCCTGTATAGCCCTTACAGACTTGGGACAAGTGCTATTAGCAAGCAGCACCTACATGAAGGCTGGCATGGCACACGGGGGGGAAGGGGGGGGGGGTGTTGGCCAGCACAACCCAAAAAGCCCCATAATGGTTGTGAATGCCGTGCAGTGTTCCTCATGCAGTTCGCGTGCGAATCGTGATGGTTGCGCGTGGTGGTCGTGAACAATGGTGTGGCTTTGCTGAGTGATGGGAGTCGATGTATGAGTTGAAGCAGTCTACGCGGGGCTGCGAGTCTGCGTGGGGGTGGGAGTCTTAGTTCATAATTAACATGAGAATGCCTTCGTGTTAAACTGTTATAGTTCTCCCGAGCCCATCATACTGCTACAACCAGGCCTACCCCAACCCCTGTCACTACGCTAACCCCAACTCCTATAACCACCTGTATCACCACCCTTACCCCTATCACTACTCCAACCTCTCTCACTACCCCAACCCCTATCACTACCTTTACACCTCTCACTACCCCTCCTGAACCGCTCCCGCTTGTTCTCGTCACAATTGCTACATCACAAATTGTAATAACCCCGCTATTTATCTAAACCACTATCGTACGCACAATTGTATAATAGCCATCAATTGTTTAGGAATAAGGCCCTATATAAATGTATATAATATAAGATAGTACAGGTCGCGGTTAGTTTGTGATAAACTACCTCAGGGCGTGACGACTCTGCCTTACGCAAGTCCCAGGCACAGCTGGCCCAGCTGTCAGTACCTGGTAAGGGCCCCTCCCAGGGTTACGCGGTTTTCTCACTGCCTTGTGAGTGTCTCGGGAGTGTCTCGGGAGAGTCAATGGCTAAGGTATAAACCCCAACAGAAAATCAGGAGTGGGGCCCCTCAGGCAGTTTTGTGATGCTCTGCAGTACATTCCGGGCAGCCCCTGCAGCCAAACTGGTACCAAACGTCGTGCTACGCACTCCTTTGGACATCACCAGCAAGGCTGAGAGGGGGATCCTGACACATGGGCAACCCAGGATTTCCAGAAAAACCTGCCCGGGCTTTGCGCCAACAAGAGGTGCAAAAATGGGGAGAGGATACTTCTCGGCCACCTAATCGTGGCCTAGAAACACGGATGGCAGCAGTCACGGGTTATAAGCTCATTTTAGATTGGCATAAAAAATGGGCACCACGGGTTGCCATGGTCGGTGGGAGGGGTCATTACACCCCAATGGATAGCTACTGCCCGCCTCAAGCTGGGCAGCCCCCCGGCCAATAAGGTGCTTTCCTGCCATGGCTCACCTGCTCCAATGGGTACTTGGAGCGTATGGTTTATCACCAGACGAGTGGGCTGCAACACCTGCACCAGACAAAAGCAAAACAAAACTAAAGAAGGTTCCAGCCCTTCATTTTGCAAGCTGGAATGTATGTACAATGTGTTCTGGACTCTCCAAAGATCTCTTGCAGATGGAGG
Organism: Lethenteron reissneri; assembly: GCF_015708825.2. Lineage (NCBI taxonomy): Eukaryota > Metazoa > Chordata > Hyperoartia > Petromyzontiformes > Petromyzontidae > Lethenteron > Lethenteron reissneri. The sequence continues at coordinate 7,160,598 of NC_083841.1, read as the reverse complement.
ACATCCGCTAGACTGCAGTTATCGACAGGGAGCTGGCGAGACTTCATGTGGATATTGCAGCACTGCAGGAGACCCGACTTGCTGGCAGTGGCTCACTACGAGAGAGTTACTACACTTTCTACTGGCAAGGAAAACAGCAGAACGAACCAAGGCAACACGGTGTTGGGTTCGTCATCAAAAACACACTCCTTGGCATGTGAGGGCCATCGACTTTAGGCTCCGAGCGGATTCTGCTCATGAGACTTCTCACTGCTTCTGACCATGTAAACATCCTGAGTGTCTACGCCCCAACACTCTACTCACCTCCGGAGATTCATGACCAGTTCTATGAAGAGCTTCACAATATTATTAGAAAAATCCCAGCTCTGAGCACATGTTTCTGTTGGAAGACTTCAATGCAAGGGTTGGGGCTGATCATGACGCGTGGCCCGCATGCCTTGGCTATCACGGCATTGGAAAGATGAATGCCAGTGACCAAAGACTACTCGAGCTTTGTTCATACCACAATCTCTGTATCACAAACTCATTCTTTCTCACTAAACCATGCCATAAAGTATCATGCAGACATCCAAGGTCTCTTAATTGGCACCAACTGGACCTCGTCATCACCCAACGAGCCCTCCTCAACTCAGTACTCATCACACGCAGCTACCACAGTGCAGTCTGTGACACCGATCACTCGCTGGTATCCAGCAAGGTCAGACTACGGCCAAAAAAGATACACCGCCTCAAACAAAAGCGCTACCTACGCATCAACTCTGCCAAGACCTCCCTCCCAGAGCTCACTTAATCATTCCAACACAGCCTTGAGCAGTCCCTACACGACACACCAGATGGAAGTGTGGAGACAAAGTGGGCATACATCAGAGACGCCATCTTCAATGCAGCCATCAATACCTTCGGTAAGCAGAAAAGGCGGAATACAGACTGGTTTGAGGAACACCTGGCTATATTGGAACCCATCCTCCAAGCCAAGCGCATGGCGCTCCTGAAGTACAAGCAAGTCCCAAGTACAGGATCATTAAGGGCTCTGAAAGCTGCCCGCAGTGCAGCTCAAACGACCGCCAGACGTTGCGCCAATAACTACTGGGTGAACCTCAGCAGTAGAATCCAACTTGCCTCTGACACTGGCAATATCCGTGCCATGTATGAAGGCATAAAGACAGCCTTTGGTCCCCCTTAAATCCAGCACAGGGGCCATCATCACTGATAAACGAGCAAATGGCCAGGTGGGTAGAACACTACTCAGAGCTCTACTCACGAGACAACGGTGTCAGAAGCTGCCTTTGCTGCTGTAAAGCCCTTACCAACGATACACGAACTGGACAATGTTCCAACCTTGAAGGAACTGAACAACGCCATCAACTCACTAGCCAGCGGCAAGTCCACGGCACAGGACGGCATCACACCTGAGGTACTGAAATGTGTGAAACCCGCTGTCCTCACAAAACTCCATGAACTCATCTGCCAGGGCTGAGAAGAAGGAACAATCCCTCAAGACATGAGAGACTCCAACATCATCACCCTATATAAAAACAAGGGTGACCGTGGGGACTGCAATAACTACCATGGCATCTCCCTGCTGAGCATCGTGGGGAAAACCTTTGCCCGTGTGGTCCTCTGCAGGTTACAGATACTAGCTGAGAGGACGTATCCTGAGGCTCAGTGTGGCTTCAGAGCAGGAAAGTCCACAATTGACATGCTCTTCTCCTTGCGTCAGCTACAGGAGAAATGTCGAGAACAGAGATTGCCGCTGTACTTGGCATTCATTGATCTTACAAAAGCCTTTGACCTCATCAGAAGGGAAGGCCTCTTCAAACTCCTCAAGGTGATCAGCTGCCCACCGAAGCTGCTGGCAGTCATCTCCTCTTTCCATGACAACATGAAAGGAACAATACAGCACAGCGGCACCACCTCCGAGGAATTTCCCATACTCAGCGGTGTAAAGCAGGGGTGCGTGCTTGCCCCAACACTCTTTGGCATCTTTTTCTCACTTATGCTCACACATGCCTTTGGCACAGCAGAAGAGGGAGTCTTTCTCCATACAAGATCTTCAACCTTGGCCGTCTCAGATCCAAAACCAAAGTCTGCAAAGTCCTCATCAGAGAACTCCCATTCGCTGATGATGCCGCGGTGACAGCTCACACAGAAAAAGGTCTGCAGACACTCATCGACCACCTTGCCAATGCCTGCAACAACTTTGGCCTGACAATCGGTCTGAAAACGACCAATGTCATGGGCCAGGATGTCAGAGACACCCCTTCCATGACCATTGGCAGCTACACCCTGGAAGTCGTTCAGGACTTCACCTACTTGGGTTCCACCATCACCTGCAATTTGTCCCTTGTCACAGAGATTGACAAGCACATTGGGAAGGCGTCTGCAGCTATGTTCAGGTTGACCAAAAGAGTGTGGGAGAACAAATCCCTGACGCTCAACACCAAAGTACAGGACCTGCGTCCTTAGCACCCTCCTCTATGGGTCTGAGTCCTGGACAACATACGCCCATAAAGAACATCGACTAAACACATTCCACCTCCGATGTCTCAGGCGCATCCTCGGTATCAGATGGCAAGATCGCATTCCCAACACCTCAGTCCTCAACTTGGCCAACATTCCCAGCATGTACTCTCGACTCAGTCATAGGCGCCTGAGATGGCTTGGACACGTTTGCCGCATGCAGGATGGCAGATTACCCAAGGATGTCTTGTACGGCGAGCTGGCATCAGGCACACGGGTCACTGGTCACCTAGTTCTGCGCTTCAAAGATGTCTGTAAACAAGACATGAAGAGCTGCGACATCAACCCAAATGACTGGGAGAAAACTGCCGGCGACCGAGTCAGCTGGCAGCAGGCTGTGAAAACAGGCCTCAGGAGAGGCGAGGAGAAAAGACACGCCGCTTGGCAGACCAAGAGGGAGCGACGTAAAGAAAAAGCCACAAACACCTCTGGAGTTGCCACCGCATTCACTTGCAATTGCTGTGGCAAGGATTGCCACTCAATGATTGGCCTACTAAGTCATTCTAGGTGCTGCAAAACCTACAGCTGACCTCGTAAGGCGTGAAAGAATTGTCTCTCGAGACACAAAGGCCTATGAAGATGGTGCATTTTCTCTAAGCTTCATACAATTGCATCTCCAAGAGCTGTACAATGACAAAATAAAAACCCTCCTTCCCTTCAGCCTCCCCTTCCTGCTCCACCAACTCTGTTTTCTCCATGCTCTCCTCCACAACCTCTGTCTTCTCCAAGACACCTCACATAAGTCAAGACACATTGAACCCAGGCCGCACCAGCAAACTAGGCAACATTGTTTAATTTATATTTACAAGTTAATTTTACAACGTATATTACAATAACAATAATAATGTATGGTGTGTGTGTGGGGTGTAGTGTCTTGGCTGCAATTGTCCCCTAGTCCATCGCTTGTGTCCGCTGATGAGCATTCTGCCACTGCTGGTTTGGCGCTGGCTGCTCCAAAGAATCGTCTGCGCCATTTTGCAATGCTCAGGGTGTCCTGCCTGTGATCCATCCTGGGATTAACCAGGCCGGATTACAGTTCAAGGAACTCACAGATCCTTGAAAGTTCTGGACATTGCGGAGTTCATCTGGCAGGCGAGGCTGGGTTGGCTGGGTTGTGAAACCCGCATGACCAGCCATGACAAGGCCTAGCAGCCCATGTGTGTGTAGTGTGCGTGTGTTGTGTATGTGGGTGTGTGGTGTGTATGTGGGCATGTGGTATGTGTGTGTTGTGTATGTATATCTGGGGATGGGAAGAGGGTGGAGTGTGTATATATGTGGTGATAGTGGTGGTGATGATACTAATATACATCTATCATCACCACCCCTTGCGTCGTCAAGGCTACTCTGCGGTGGACACTCCACCACAAAGCAGCCGGCAGCGGAAGAAAGAGCAGATTGCTCGTCCCAAGCGAGCGAGTCGCGACCGCTTTTGCTTCTTCTGCTCTCTCGTCTCCTGCACCAGCAGCTCCGTCTTGGCCTCCGTCTTCTCCTCCATGCTCTCCTCCGCAATCTCCGTCTTCTCCTCCGTCTTCCCCAGCTTCTCCTCTTCCTCCTCCTTCTCCTCAACCTCCCCTTCCTCCTTCTTCCCCTCAACCTCCCCTTCCTCCTTCCCCTCAACCTCCCCTTCCTCCTTCCCCTCAACCTCCCCTTCCTCCTCCTTCCCCTCAACCTCCCCTTCCTCCTCCTTCCCCTCAACCTCCCCTGCCTCCTCCTTCCCCTCAACCTCCCCTTCCTCCTCCTTCCCCTCAACCTCCCCTTCCTCCTCCTTCCCCTCAACCTCCCCTGCCTCCTCCTTCCCCTCAACCTCCCCTTCCTCCTCCTTCCCCTCAACCTCCCCTTCCTCCTTCCCCTCAACCTCCCCTGCCTCCTTCCTTCCCCTCAACCTCCCCTTCCTCCTTCCCCTCAACCTCCCCTGCCTCCTCCTTCCCCTCAACCTCCCCTTCCTCCTTCCTTCCCCTCAACCTCCCCTTCCTCCTTCCCCTCAACCTCCCCTTCCTCCTTCCCTCAACCTCCCCTTCCTCCTCCTTCCCCTCAACCTCCCCTTCCTCCTCCTTCCCCTCAACCTCCCCTTCCTCCTCCACCAACTCCGTCTTCTCCTCCATGCTCTCCTCCGCAATCTCCGTCTTCTCCGCAGAGGCTGAGGTGAGCGAGGGCTGCGCAGGAGTTGACCTGTGAAGGGACAGACATGACACCATTTCATATCCCGTCTATCGTTCGTTATTACTCTACAAGGTCACAACTCACGATCATCCGTGTGTGAAATATCCCCATTGCATTTTCACCTTGCTTCGCAACATTCACAACATCTTAAGACACAGTAGGGCTTTCCTTGGTAATTAAGGAAAGTCATAAGAAGTAATAATATAAACACACAGGACACACACGCAGAGCAGCTTACCGTTCCACAGCGGCTGCAGAGGTTTCGTCGCTCTCCCTGTCGAACAGCGAGACCGGTCCCAGGTCAGCGGTGGCGACGATCGTGATGGTGGCGGTGATGGTGACAGTGGCGGGGGTGGTGTATGTGGTGGTGATGCCGGCAGTGGTGGTTGTGATGGTTGAAGTGGTGACAGTGGTGGCAGCGGCGATGGCGGTGATGGTGGCCGCCGTGGTTTTAACTGCAGCTGCTTCGGGTTGCCCGGGTTCACCCGTGCTGATATCCTGCAGCCATTTATGTGCCAGCGCCTGCTCCGGTGTCATCCGAAGAGCCGGGATCCATCTGTTGAGACACACAGACGCGGCACACGCCATGAGTTATGATGATTGGAGGGTTTACATTCGTCTCCTCCCATTGGGTCCAAGAACTAATGTCAGCAGTAGTAGCTGTCATCCACTTTTGGTGATGATCGCCAAAATCATCATCATTGACCATTTGCTGCTGTGATCAATGGCAGATGCACCACCTGTGCTCCCCACTCTGCCAATTTGCTGCGTATTAGCCGCTCGGTACTCTGCTCGTTGTGAGCGTTGCTCCTCCACCCTCTGTTGTTGCTGAGTGGCGACTTTCATCCAACTGCCAATTCGCCTCAAAGTGCACCTTGCCTGGCATATCCCTGTCATTTTTATCGAAATTGAACTCAAATCCGCTGGTAACATTCATCACCAAGCCCAACCTGCTCCACATCCTCATGAACTCTACATGAGCTCATCTCTACTTTGACATGGCCCAGCAGTGACATGGCCCAGCAGTGACGGGGCCCAGCATGAGTGCATTGTTTGCCGTGTGTTGCAGAGGGTCACAGCGCAAATCCAGTGGCCGACCTGGTTAATGCAGCAGGTGTGTGAACCCTAAAAATACTCGCTGTTTGCTTCATAGAGAATGTTAAAGATCCTGTCATGTAATTTGCAAGAGTAGGCCATTGTGTGCTGACATCACGGTCAAAATTAGACTAAAGAACGTACCGTTTGTAAGCAGGGCCGTGCATAGGGGAGTGTGGGGCCCACCGATGCCTTCAAACTAAAGCGGAAGTGTTACATCTGACACCACCGTGACATCGAAGCATGGCACCCCTCAAGTTACTCGATTGGAATGTACGTAGAAATCATCGCCCCCCACTACGCAAACTTGGCAGGACCCTCCTGAAAAAGAGTCTTGAGGCTCAGTGAGGCTTTCTGAGGTAAGCAAACGTCAATAAAATAATAAAAGCAACGGTCTCCATTCCCCAATTCTATCTATTATCCTTGTCCCACCTTGAAATCATTAATCCGTTGCACAAGGCACTCGCCTAAATTCTACGGCAAGGCAAACTACTTTACATCACATTTCATCCATTCCCGTGCGCTACTGCGGTCTAGCCAAGAGGGAATGCCAAGGGACGTGGTTGCGGACATGAGCAATTGTGGACTTTTGGCTTCAAAGACGATAAGAGTATAGGTCTCTCTGTAACTATATGGATCATGTAAGTGTATGCAATGATAGGGCTTCTGATTCTGCTTGAGAGGAATGGAGCTATTGGCTGGAGGTGATCGGTCACTCATCATTTAGAGCAGAGTGACTGATGTGGGAATCCTCGTGGGGGAGAGGGGCCCTTACTGGAGGCAGCTGCTGATGAAGTCCACAAACTCCGGGCCGTATTTTGCGAGCAGCATGCAGAGCGGGCGACTCCCTGGCACTCGGATGCAGCCAAACATCTTTGGCTGCTTGTCGGATTCTACAGGTAGCACGCACAGACAGGAGAAACATTTCACAACCTATATAGCTGTTGCACACCGGCAGCGATGCCACAACAATGCGATGCCATAGCACTATGCCCAGGCCCAGCGGTAGCCATTTTGCCGCTTGTTATAGAAGTTTGTAGGGTGTATTAACCATAACAAAATTCGCATTGTTTGCTTCACAGTGGACGTTCCAGATCCCGTGACGTCATTAGAAATTGTCGGCCATTGCGTGCCAATGTGAAAAATGAAACTGAAAATTACTCTATTAGAAGTATAATGGAACATCGCCCACTACTGTGAAACTACTGCAGACCGTCTGAAATACAGCAGCACCTTCATTCTAGCTCATCTCATGCTAAAATAATGGCACACCAAATGTACTCTGTTATTATGATAATGATTAATTATTGTAATAAAACATACAAATAAAATGGAATGTTTGGCATCATCTGGCATGGGTTTTGATACGACAATGGAACATATGCATGATTCATTATCGATATTTGGGTCAGGCCGCTTAATGACTGAGCCACATTTTCTGCTGTAGGACACAATTGTCAGATGTACAAGCATTTCAAGGCTAACTGCCTGGATTTCAGTCCGACTTCTTGCATCCTGCCCTGATGATGCTTGACGCAGTTTCAAGTGAAAAGTTGCATCTAATTGCGAATGTGGGTTGTAAAATTCGAAGTTGAAATATTTATGGGTGGTTAAGTTAAAAGAAGAACAGTTGGCTCTTGAAACACTTTACACATTCAACTTTCATTTGTTTGTGTATGTCGGGTGTTGGAGGATCTTAATGACATAAACGGTCATATCATTAAGTGTTTTTTCCGGACAATCTATTACGAGCCATGTGCAAAGATAGCCCCCCGAAAATATAACAGTTCTGGCGCACACCCTCAAACTTCAGCTTGTCCCTTCAACTTACCAAAGTATTCGTTTCCATTAGGAGCGGCTTTCACCAAGTCGTCTGGAGGCAGCCCCAGGACCTACGCACGGTTCACGCAAAAAACAAAGATGCCTCATATAAATGTAACTGACTGTTGTGGCAAGTGCTTTTAGTAAGCACCTATTAAGGCCAATGCAGCACACTAGAGGATGGGCCCCATAGCAATAGGTACTTGACACACCACCTCACATGATTATTTAACGCTGTTGGCCTATGTCCAGTTCAGGTATTTGTCAACACTCTTGGTTGTAAGCGGGAATCAAACTCAGGTCACGAGGTTTGCAGCACAGTTCACTAACCACTACGCTACCACTCCCCACGGTTCCCCCACAGGTGCAGGGCAGTGGTAATGCCTTGGCCCAGAAGTAGCACGTTTGCCACCCAGTTTTTACTTGTGATGTGTACAAACCGTAAACTCCTACGTGCCGCCTGCTTTATTCGCAGTGGATGTAATGATCCCATGACGTTATTTGAAAGGAGTAGGCCATTGTGTGCACGAGTTATGGTCCTGCAAGTGTGCTGGATGTAGCTTCAAGTAATAACCTAATTAATTTCTAAACTTGATTGCAAGAATTGTTCTTCAAATTACTGGTGGTGAACCTAAACAGGAAGTAGCTGTTTACGTTTGTGCATGCACGACGATTAATTATGTCTGGCTGTGTCAGAAAATGGAGGTAAAAAATATGCCCAAATCAATACGTGACCAAGAATCTATTATTATTCACGAGTGAAGTGTGTGTATGGGCAGTACCTCCATGCAGCACACCAACTGGTCGTCAAAGTTCATGGGGTTGAAGATGGCTTTTCCAGTTACGATCTCCACCACCGTGCAACCCAGAGCCCACATGTCCGCTGAGCAGGTGGACGAGTAGCCCAGGTGCCCCTCCGGAGCCATAAACATGAGGGTACCGAAGGTCATAGCGGCTGAAAATCACAAAGACAACGATCCCCATTTAACCTTTAAAAGCATCAACTGACACGTCATTACCCACACACGGTCACATGTACATACGTGTGCGCACACACACAGACACAGGGGCATACAAAGGCAAACATTCCCCGTATAGCCTTTAACAGACTGTTGGGACAAGTGGTGTTAGCGAGTACTTATGAAGGCCGGCACGGTACACGGGATGGGTGGCTACCACCACGCACTACCGCCTTTCTCCAAAGGTGATGTTTACACTTTTCTACAGGTGTAGTGCCGTAGATGGGTCCACGCTTACCAGTAGTGGTAGACGAGGTCCATCTGCAAGGGTTCCCCTTACCGCCAGGGGAGGGGCTGCCGTGCCAGCCCAAGAGGGGAGGAGCTGCTGGGGGCTCAGGACCCCAGACAGCTAATCCCCTCGGCGCCACCAACGGGGGGGCTGCGGGAGATCTACAATCCCACGCAATTCCACCCCTCTATGGGCAAAGGAGCATAAAAGGGGACCTCCCCAGCTGATCGGGACCAGTCGCAGACGAAGTACAAAGACCAGCCAGCTTAGGACCCTAGACCCCCTCGCCCTGCTTGTCCTTGTAAGGGCCGTGACGCTGTGCGGGCCAGTGGTGGGACTCTGGGACTCTCAGCTCTATGCCCTTATAAGGGCGGGGTCCGAGGAAGCCAGAGTCTAGACCGGCACCTTGGCTGGGTCGGGTCAGGTAGCCTCCCCTCAGGTAATTGTAGCCGGAGGACCCGAGAGCGTAGCCAGTGTCAGGCACGCTAGAAGTAGGCTGTGTCCCTAGGCTGTAACAGTTTATCAGGACTGTTGGAGTGGTCTATTGTAATAAAGAAGTTGCATCTACAAAGTGTCTCCGGAACCCATTACACAGGTATTCATTTGATACTGAGTCGGTGGTCGTGGCGGCTGTGGTGTCACTGCTGGGCCATGTCACTGCTGGGCCATGTCACAGTAGAGCTGTGCTCATGTGGGATTGCAGGATGTCGAGCCGGTTGGACTTGGCAATGACTGTTACCAGCGGCGTTGAGATCAGTTTCGTGAAATACGACACAGGGCAGTGTCAGGCAAGGTAGACTTTGAGGCAACTTGGCAGTTGACGGCAAGTCGCCACTCAGGCCCAGGAGCAGTTCAGATAATCGTCACTGGGGTAGGTGGTTGTTAACAGGAATGGAAGCCGGGTCGCTAGGTTCATAGTGCAGTGCGATAACCGCTACTAGCAATCTCACTCAGGTGAGGGCACTCACTTTGACACCCCTCAACGTAGCTGTGTCCAAAGTCTGTGACCTTTATGGTCCCTGCCGCGCGGTCCTTGACCAATATGTTTTCCTAGATGAAGAACAGAAGAAGGGATTCACAGAGGGTATAACAGCATTCATCCAGCAGTCCAGTGATCATATACCAAAATTGCTAAATATCTACGAAACGGTGAGTTAGACTAGGTGACTCTCTGTCATAAAGGTTAGTTGCAATGACAGGATATATTTACTGACAGCTGCCACTGGGGGTGCCCTTTCAAATGTTAGATGAGATGCAAGTCGATTATTGATTGTAAAAAGAGGCCCTAAAATAGCTAAAGCTGCTAGTCCACGCTAACAAGTTGGGAAAAATTATGTACACGCATGGATTCGGTAACGTTTTCCACCACGCGTTTGTCTTGGAAATAATTTATTTAGCAGGATGGAGGCTGATGAGCGCCCAGAAAAATAGCTTAATAGCTCAATGGGCTTTATTTGGAAAATAAACTTCTGATTCAAAAATTAATTTGTATGTTTACAAATTGAGTAATACCCCAGGTTACGTCGGGGATGCGTTCCAAAAAGGTGCAATGACGAATGTCCAAGCAATGTAAAAGGGGAAGACATAAATCAGGGAATTATTGGAGTTATTTATTCTCCTGGTTTGTGTCCGCCAATTGTTTCTTTCTCAGCCAAGTCAGTAATAGCAAGACAACTTTGCCCAAAGTCTGCTTCACATTCGATCATCTTTATCAGAGTTACCATGACTCGCCCCCCCGCCCATCCCAGACAGATGAACATAGCTAATACATTAAAAACATTTGATCAATGTGGCTGGGGCTTTCTCCAGGTTTACAGTGAGGTTCCGCCAAACACTGTGTCCACTCACAGGCTTGAGGTCACCGTGAATAATTTTCTTCGCCTGGAGGTGAGACAGGCACTTCAGGATCCCCTTGGTGAATATTTTCACCTCCTCCATCCGAAGGGGCTCGCCATTCCGGCGACGATTCAGGCCATCCAGGGTTCCGCTGTGAAAGAGGCAACAATATAAAGTCGGTGCCATTCGGTGAAGTTCTGATTCATATTATAACAATGGATTATTACGCTTAACACAGGACATCCTCACGCCTCTTTTCAGGAGGGTCCTGACAAGTTTTGACACTAGAGGGGGCGATGTTGTTGCTATGCATTATCCCAATTTAGTAATGTGTCGGTAGTATTCAGCCATTGGGGTGATTGGCCAAGCACAGTCACATTGGGTATTTATTAGAAACAATACACGTTTTATCTTACCAACTGATTGAGGGGATATGGCTATGTAAAGGTGAGCAAGGCTGGCAGAGAAACGACAATGGCTGCCAGCTCGACATGTGTCCCAATTGAGTCTTAAAACGACATATTGTCGCAAGAGCACGTCAACGCAACGATGCTACCTGACACGTGGTAAGTACCTCAAGAGCTCCAAGACGATGGCGTAGTGTTTTCTGAACTCAAACCAATCCAACATCTTGATTATGTTGGAGTCGTCGGTGTCCCACGCCTGAACTTGATTCCCGATCTCTATCTCCCTCCTCTGGAGATTGGCATCATAGGCGCTGCAAAGACATAGTCCACAATTTTATATTATCGATAATAATAATGTAGACTTAGACCATGCTCACTATCAAAGACAGAGACCTATTCAGATGCGTGATGATCCAAATACAAGTGGGAAGGCAGCCAAGCAGTGAGCTGGCACTTACAATTTCCCAAGCTGGGAGATCATTTGTATGTTAAGATGAATCCGCCAATTAATATTCATAGTCACAGATTGGGTCGCGACCATGAAGATGGCTCTCAAAGCACAAGGCTATCGCAAAGAGAGGCGCTATGATTCACAGACACAGTCTGCAGTAGTTTCAGGGTAGGGGCCTATGTTACTTTAAATTCAGTAGTAATTTTCAGCATTGGGATGTTTAGTTAAGCCTGTTTAAATTGTTTGGGGTTTTTTTAGCTTTGAGAGGTAACTGGAAAATCTGGAGTAAACCGATGCGAAATAGGGAGATATAAACTCAGAAAGGCACTCGGGCCATTCATGCTGTGAGGCACAAATGTTACCACTATGCCACCCTGCCTTCCCTTATAGTTCCGCTAATAACATCAGCCTGATTGTGGCATGGGCCAGTGTGGAGTCTTACCTCACTGGAATGCCCAGGATTTTCACCGCCACCAGGCTATTTGTCCTGTGGTCAAGACACTTGACCACTATGCCTTGACCGCCTAAACCAATCGTTTTCAGCACCTCATACCGAAAGTTGAGGTGCTCGTGCTTTACCTGCGCAAAAATCACACAGTGGTTAAGTGCTGATTCAATCGAGGCTCATTCAATTACTGCTAATTCAGTGCTCGTTAGACAATGTAAAGAGAGACTTAATCCATGCAGTGACAAAGAACACGAGTTACTGAAATAGCCTAGCTTTGTCAATTCTAGTGAAGGGTGAAGACAAGACTTGATGTGTTCATTTGCCGTGCTAGATAACCATTTTGTTGGCACACACCACGAAGGTCCTGGATTAAATGTGCAGCTTAGTCTCTTTTTGCGTGGAGTTATGTTCTACCCCTCTTTAGAAAATTGTAAGTGTGTAGAGTTAGTATGCTTTCCCCTTGTTCTGCATGGCTTACATCCTGGTTCTTTGGAATCTGCCCATTGCTAATAAACACTCACAACGTAACTGGTGATGACCAACCATGCTGAAAACGTACCTGCAAATTGATCAATGGGTTTTACACACAGCAACCTCGCTAAATACTGCGGTAAATTGTTAGAACCGTCCTGAAAATTTTATAGCAATGTTGCTATCAGAATCAAAGTGTATTTCCAGAGTAAATACATTGACATCAAATACCAACTGCATATATGCAGGTAATTTTTCAGCATTGAGATTTTTGGCCAATACCAGTTACAACGAGTGTGTGACTACACCGTGGTGTGATAACGCTATGATGATACCGTGTTGTCAACACTGCGGTTGATTATGCTGAATGTGATGGTGATGATTATGATGATCATGACACCTGAAGTAATAACCAGGGTGACCTGCCGCATTCATTCCGTAACTTTTGCAATGAGCAGCAAGCCCACTACCACCGAGCCATGGCATCACCTCCAAGGCGGGTATTTTGTGGAGTGTCTTACCGGAATATAATTCTCGTCTTCATCATCGTAACCATTATTGTACAAGCCTTGAGCTTGATTTTGGAGCCCAAAGTACCATATCTCCTGCATGGCTAAGAGCTCTGTTCGCTCACTTTGGGTCAGGTAGCTGCCGTAGAGCTGCAGGATTTCTGCAGAAATGACAATAAAAACAAGTATTAATACATTATTACTATGCTTGTTTCTTATTTTAGATTTATATCGTGCCTAATTACAACGTGCATTCCCACAATTATAACATTGTGCATAAGATGATAATAGTTGAGACAAAGAGCAGGGTTATTAAAAGTGGTGGTGTAGTTATGGTGACAGGAGAACAGGCATGAGAGGTTAAGGAGGGGTGAGGGTAGGCCTGGTCTTAGCTGAGGGTCGGGGGTGAGGGAGCAGCAGTAGAGGTAGTGATAGGGGTGATGATAGGGGTTGAGGTAGTGATATAGGTTGGGGTAGGCTTGATCGCAGCTGAAGGGCCGAGTCAGGGAGTAGCAGTAGGATGGGCAAGGGAGAAGAGATGGCTTTTATTTAAGGGAGGAACGGAAGTAGGTTTACCACGGACAGCCTTGTTCCGGCCGAGTTATTGCAATAGGGGCTGATGGTGTAATCATAACTGAATAACTGCAGATAATTGTTAAGTCTTGAAAGTTTGGCCAATGACAATAACAGTTTGTTTTTTACGTGAGCAAACTGGAGTCCCTGGAGGAAACTCATGCGGAACAGGTAGAGAACATAGACTCAACAAGCAGAGCCATCTGAGTCAGGAATCAAACCCAAGCCTTATTGCTGTAGTACCACTGTAACACCTTGCTGCCCAAACTTTAGATGCCATATGAAATCACATTGGGACAGAGGAAAGAAATTCATCATTTTATCGTAAGTCTGGTAGACAATGAAGGAGAAAACACACTTAAGTAAATATGGGAGTTGAAGTTAAATGGTAACTCTCACTTTTATAAGCACGGTTGCTAGGTATTACAGCAACACTTCCATTGCACAAGCCAATCAGCTGCCAATCAGCTGCAAGCAAAGTTAAGCACCCATGCAATATGGCTGTCTTCACATCCCCCAACCAACATGGCTGACGTAATGTCCTCCATGTAAAAACTGGACAACTTGACATCACCCATACAAGAAAACCAGCACGATGTCACCCATGCCATATGGCTCACTTAAAGTCACCTCTAGAACATGGCAACCATGACATCCTCCATGCAATATTGCCGCCGTCACATCCGCACTCCACCATGTAACAGGCCGATGTGACATCACCAATGCAACATGGCCACCGTAATGGCAACTCCCATGCAACATGGCTGATATGATGTCCACCATAATTGTTATTACCTTGCGGGGTTTTGCACTGGATGGAGGCTCCGTCTTGTGAGTCTGAGAGCGCACTCCATCTCACGTCTATCCTCTCTTTCTCTCTCGATTGGCTCGCCTACACACACAAAAACAAATGTCCACAATATAGCGTTTAACAAACTGTTGGAGCAAGTGCAGTTATTGAGCACTGAGCCAGCATTGCTGAAATCTTCGATTCCAAATTCAGGAGGGTCCTGGCATGTTTTATTAGCAGTGCGTGATGTTACTGGGTGTAATCCCAATTTATTCATTTGCAGATTTTTTTTCAGAAGAGGGACACATGGAATAGAGAATATACGCAGGTTAATGACAACATTCAAACTCTTAATAAAAATTAGTGGACTTACAAAGGACACATTGTGGCAATAAGGGATGTTGACGATTGGTCAAGAAAAATAACAGTGACAGCCAAGGAATGGAACACATCTGAGAGATAGTCCAACTAGAAGATGGAGCGATAAAATCATCTCAGCTCGCAAGAGCTGAACGGAACATTACATCACAGGATATTTAGAGGTGTCATCGGCTTGAGGAGGCCTTCATTCATCAGTGGAGATATACAAATGCTGTAGATGTTCTGATACTGGTAGGAACCTCCTGGTTACACCAGCCAACAGGAGATAATTGTGTCCATCGTGCAGGGAGGGGCTGGGTGGGGAGGGAGGGGCTGGGTGGGTGGGGAGGGTGGGGCTGGATGAGGAGGGGCTGGGTGGGGCTGGGTGGGGGGTGGGAGGGGTGGGGCTGGGTGGGGAGGGGCTGGTCACCCCGTGGTGCCCTTATAAAACTCAACGTTTAACCTACTCACGCCGGCTTGTGCCCGCCCTCACAGTCGGGCATATTTGCGGAATACACCACGCCGCCGTTGACCCTGGCCATTGACCGAGCAACCCAACGTTCCTACCAGCTCCCTCCGCAGGAATGTGTTTAAAATAGACATTCAGGTACACAGACAAAATCTCAGTCAGACACACTTTGATACCTAGACACAGGCAGGTAGACACACAGCCAGGTAGAACTGGTGAGGAGTAGGTGCACGGATAGAGAGTAGAGAACACAGACATGTGAATCACATATTCGCCCATACTTCACCACGCGAGTTTAAGAGCCGTACCTCCATGTTGGCGATGTGCAGAACAGGATTTGCAGAGTGTTTTGTGTCTCACACCTTCTGGGGCTCTGTGCGGGAAGCAGGGAGACGAGTCTCGGGTCATACACAGTCTAGGATCATTTCTCACAATACGATTCACATCTCTATATCGTGAAATCCTGAACATTTATATCATTACTCATTTGGGATTGCACATCGCCCTCTACTGGCAGACTAATGACCACTTGCAGGCCAAGTGCTGAGCCACCTGGTGACCCACATGGATAGCTACCACTAGAGGTTGAATGGGGGTGAGATGGGAGAGTAACGTGTGAGGCAGAGCAGCAAAATCCATCATTGTTCTGCACTTCTATGCTTCCCCGTCTCTGTCCCCTGACTTAACCACAGCTCCAACACAAACCAAGATCGTCAAAACGGACATCCATCATCGACACGGACTCACATCATCAACACGGACCCACATCGTCAATACGGAAGCACACCATCAACACGGACCCACATCATCAACACAATCACAGTTGAACAAGTAGACTTTCACGACTAATATCATCCATAATAGAGTTCTTTTTGGGTTAGATCGCGTAAATATATGAATGTGTCGTTAAAACCCGCCACCACCCGACACAGACAACTAGTAAGGGTTGTCACTTAAACAGAACATGCCAATTCGTCACAAGTACAGCACACCGGTGTGTTGGAGAGCCAAGCCACAACATTTACAATCTGAGAACGACGTTTAGCCACTAATTACCACGAGCTTCATCAGGCGACAGCCACATTTGTGAAGTCTAACTGTTCCGTTCTTTATACACACACATTAACATAGACCCAAATCATCCGACCCACATCATCAACACAAACTCATATCAACAAAACGGACTCACATCATCAACACGGACTTGCATCATGAACACAAAATCACATCGTTAACACATGAAGCTACCGAGTGTAACCAAGTCTAACTCTGATTCGTTCCCACTCTGTTGCTCTTTCCCCACACCTCTTCCACTCTCACCTGTTCGAGTATTCGCTCGGAGTGGCTTCAGCTGCTTTCTTTTGCGTCCGTCTCCTCCACGTGTCTCTCCAACATTGAGGTCACGTGGCCCGAGACCAGATGTCGTGGCTGTTACATCACAGTGACGTCAAAGACCGAGATTCAGGAGATCCCCGCCCCCTTTTACCACTTCCGGTGCTGCGCGGCCACGTGGGTGAGTGACGTCATGGCGGCCAAAGTTTCTCTTCCGGGTGTCGTGGCCGCCATTGGTGACGGTCCTGGGCCTCGCTCTGGGTCGACTCAGGCCGCGTGGCTGACGGGATGTGTCCAAATACTTCGTCACTAGAGGGGTGAAGGTGCAGCCCTGCAAGTGCTCGCTCTCGCCGCTGCTGGAGAACGGGTTCGACGAGAGCAAGCTCTGGAGAAGCGCTTCTGGAGGTGTATTTATTGTTTTTGGCCTACTCTTCCACGTCGGCAAGTACATCCTTGGATGAAGATGAGAGAGTCCCCACACTTTACCGCACCGCACAACGCGTGTTGGCAGAGTGGACTTGCAATGCAGTGCATGAGCCGGCCGCTTCAATTGCGTCTCTCAATCACCCACTGCATTCACCCAGCCACAAGTTCTTTGACCTACGCAGAGACTCATCGGCTCGCATTGAGACCCGCAGTCCCCAACTGGTCGACTCAATGCCCCTCACTTTGCAGGCCTGTGCTGTGTTTAACTTAGATCAGATCCCTGGTTCCAATGCAGGAATCAAACTGCGCAACCGTGATTAATCCTGGTTCTCAAGTGTGGCAAGTTGATGGTCTCTGCGCTGATACCAATTACTGTACCTATTTAGAAACCCATAGACTCATCGAGACCCACATGCTGACCCAGATAATTTCCTAAATGCTCAGACTCACAGAGATATCCCCAGACTTGCTTAGAGACCAATGGACTTGCGTAGACAGCCCAACACTTGCACGCAGACGCATTTAGACCAATAGCCTCACGCAGTCCGTTCCATTCTTGTGTAAGGGAATATATTCAGGAACTAACTGCCGATGTCAACGGCTGCTCCTCACGACGGGAAACCTTCAGCAGACAGAGTTCGTGTCGTTTTGCTGTCCCTCCGTTGACGGAGCGCAGACTACAGTGAGTGCACTGTACCCACTGTACAAAGTCTGGGTTGCAGTGGCCACAGTGGCGCTGCTGTGGCTCGCGTTTTTAACTTTACATTGGCGAGGGAGATGGACGCAACGGCCTCCTGGTGATGTTCTGACGCGGCTGATGATCGCACCGCCAGTGTCTGCGAGGAGGAATGTTTGAGCCAGGAGGTGCGATGCTGTGGGTCTCGATCGAGGTGTTTATTCTGGGAGGCCGCTTTATCCAACTGCCATATTAAGGCTGTTCTCAGCGTTTAACACCAGTGGTAGATTTTGTTATGAAGGTCATCAGCTGTGATCTTGACCGTTCCTCGCGTTGGATAACACGAATACTTTGGACCTATTGCTATACAAGCCATAACTGTATGACTCGTGTAAAGCCCATTGAGCTCTACAGCTTTGTTCTCAGACATACCTCTCAAAGCCCATTATGGCCTCGAACCTGGCCATTATGAAACTGAGAGAGACACCCTGACTCAGGGATTGAATCCAGGATCTCAGCAGTGTTGGCTCAGTGTCTGAACCATCCATTATGAACCTGAGAGAAACACCCAGACCCAATGTTTTAATCTAGGATCTCAGCATTGTTGGCTCCGTGTCTCTGACCCAGTCATTTTGAACATGAGAGAGACACCCAGACCCAGGGTTTGAATCTAGGATCTCAGGAGTGTTGGCTCAGTGTCTCTATGCCACCAATGTGCGGGCACATTGGTGGCATAAAATGCCGATAATGACGTTTAACAAAAAAAGCCAAATATCAACCGATGTATATGTCGGGCTCTAGTTTTGAGGATTTCGCCAGACTTCCAGATGCACCAGAGCACTTTACCTTCCCGTGTCGTTTTAATTATTTGCAAAATTAATATATGCCAAAGTTCTCACCGTATCATCCGAATTGTAAGACTCACGTTTCTTCCCCTGTGCTTTAAAATGGTAGTTTAACTTATCATGAAATTTAATAGTTTATTGCGTGTAATGCCTTTTGTTTATATTTCACAGATATTAGAGAGAATGATGCAGAATTGCTGGAAAGCACACACGCTGGAAGGGCAGGCAGAACCACTGCCAAGAATTCCCAAGCTCTACGGTCCTACAGTAGGATGTTTCACTAACTCCATTAATGGATGTTTATTGTGCTCCTGTAAGCGAGTTTGTGTGTGTGACCAGGCTCATGTGGAAGAAGCTCGTGATCGACGCTACTGGGCAGTTGGAAGCAGCGTCCGAGAATAGCGGAGGGCGCACGAGTGATGCTCACAACAACGAGAGGTTCTCCAGTCGGCTAAAACTGAACGACGTGTCACAGTGGGGAGCACAGGTGGTGTATCTGCCTGCCATCTCGGTTAACCCACAACACCTTGGTCTGTTTCATGACCTGTCAGTGGGCCTTCGACATGTCACGTGGCTAAAACGTGCACGTAGCCTGGCACAAGCGCTGTGGTGATCTCACTGCCACATAGTCGTGAATGGTGGCTGTAGTTGTGTAAGAATATTTGTTTAACTTGCATTGGATGCGTATTATAATTCAGTTGAGGTGTGTTATAATGTGCGTTATTACAAGGTTGGGGGGAGCGGTGGTGCAGTGGTTAACTCGGAACTATGAACCCAGCGACCCGAGTTAGATACCCGCTCACAGCCAACAGCAGTGATGATTATTTGAACTGATGCTGGGCCTCTCCCTGGTTCAACTCAGCCTGAAATGAGTACCTGGTGCCGTGTGTAAACATCGCCACTGGGGAGACAAAGGCGGTCGGGCGTGGTGCTTGCCACCCATCTCGTGTGCTGTGCAGGCCATCATAGGCGCTTGCTAACAGTACCTGCCCCAACTGTCTGTTAAGGCTCTACAGGGGATATTTGTCTTTGTATTACAATATGATTGGAATTTTAATTACATATGTAAAGCTTAGCTTAAGTGCAGCTGTGTAATAAAGATTTTCATTGCCAAAGGTTTGACGGATATTTTATTTTATATATCGATGACTGTACGTCCGTCGGAACTTCTCTACATATCGATGAACTGTAGTACTGCCTTCCCATCGTTGGGAAACGAATTGATTCCTGCAAGATGGAAAAAAAATACTAAATGTTTTTAAAATTATGAGATCTGCATAACGTGATTCAAATCAGAAATGTGGACACTGACGAAGCACCGGGAATACAAGCTGAAGGGCACGGAGATAGTCCGCAGTCTCAGCTCCGGAGGCATTCCTATGTAACCCAGCGTAATCATAACGCATTCCAAATTGACGCTGGTTACGTGAGACCAATGGAACAATCGGGATAAGATTGGGGGATATTGATGCACATATAAACACAAAGATGCCCCGTATAGCCCTTACAGACTTAGGACAAGTGCTATTAGCAAGCAGCACCTACGTGAAGGCTGGCATGGCACACGGGGGGGAAGGGGGGGGTGTTGGCCAGCACGACCCAAAAAGCCCCATAATGGTTGTGAATGCCGTGCAGTTATCCTCACACAGTTCGCGTGCGAATCGTGATGGTTGCGCGTGGTGGTCGTGAACAATGGTGTGGCTTTGCTGAGTGATGGGAGTCAATGTATGAGTTGAAGCAGTCGACGCGGGGGTGCGAGTCTGCGTGGGGGTGGGAGTCTTAGTTCATAATTAACATGAGAATGCCTTCGTGTTAAACTGTTATAGTTCTCCCGAGCCCATCATACTGCTGCAACTCCACCAGCTACAACCAGGCCTACCCCAACCCCTATCACTACGCTAACCCCAACTCCTATAACAACCGTATCACCACCCTTACCCCTATCACTACCCCAACCTCTCTCACTACCCCAACCCCTATCACTACCCTTACACCTCTCACTACCCCTCCTGAACCGCTCCCGCTTGTTCTTGTCACAAGTACTACATCACAAATTGTAATAACCCCGCTATTTATCTAAACCACTATCATCGTATGCACAATTTTATAATAGCCATCAATTGTTTAGGAATAAGGCCCTATATAAATGTATATAATATAAGATAGTACAGGTCGCGGTTAGTTTGTGATAAACTACCTCAGGGCGTGACGACTCTGCCTTACGCAAGTCCCAGGCACAGCTGGCCCGGCTGTCAGTACCTGGTAAGGGCCCCTCCCAGGGTTACGCGGTTTTCTCACTGCCTTGTGAGTGTCTCGGGAGAGTCAATGGCTAAGGTAGTAAACCCCAACAGAAAATCAGGAGTGGGGCCCCTCAGGCGGTTTTGTGACGCTCTGCGGCACATTCCCGGCAGCCCCTACAACCAAACTGGTACCAATCGTCGTCCTACGCACTCCTTTGGACATCACCAGCAAGGCTGAGAGGGGGATCCTGACACATGGGCAACCCAGGATTTCCAGAAAAACCTGCCCGGGCTTTGCGCCAACAAGAGGTGCAAAAATGGGGAGGATACTTCTCGGCCACCTAATCGTGGCCAAGAAACACGGATGGCAGCAGTCACGGGTTATAAGCTCATTTTAGATTGGCGTAAAAAATGGGCACCACGGGTTGCCATGGTCGGTGGGAGGGGTCATTACACCCCAATGGATAGCTACCGCCCGCCTCAAGCTGGGCAGCCCCCCGGCCAATAAGGTGCTTTCCTGCCATGGCTCACCTGCTCCAATGGGTACTTGGAGCGTATGGTTTATCACCAGACGAGTGGGCTGCAACACCTGCACCAGACAAAAGCAAAACAAAACTAAAGAAGGTTCCAGCCCTTCATTTTGCAAGCTGGAATGTATGTACAATGTGTTCTGGACTCTCCAAAGATCTCTTGCAGATGGAGGACATCCGCTAGACTGCAGTTATCGACAGGGAGCTGGCGAGACTTCATGTGGATATTGCAGCACTGCAGGAGACCCGACTTGCTGGCAGTGGCTCACTACGAGAGAGTTACTACACTTTCTACTGGCAAGGAAAACAGCAGAAACGAACCAAGGCAACACGGTGTTGGGTTCGTCATCAAAAACACACTCCTTGGCATGTGAGGGCCATCGACTTTAGGCTCCGAGCGGATTCTGCTCATGAGACTTCTCACTGCTTCTGACCATGTAAACATCCTGAGTGTCTACGCCCCAACACTCTACTCACCTCCGGAGATTCGTGACCAGTTCTATGAAGAGCTTCACAATATTATTAGAAAAATCCCCAGCTCTGAGCACATGTTTCTGTTGGAAGACTTCAATGCAAGGGTTGGGGCTGATCATGACGCGTGGCCCGCATGCCTTGGCTATCACGGCATTGGAAAGATGAATGCCAGTGACCAAAGACTACTCGAGCTTTGTTCATACCACAATCTCTGTATCACAAACTCATTCTTTCTCACTAAACCATGCCATAAAGTATCATGCAGACATCCAAGGTCTCTTAATTGGCACCAACTGGACCTCGTCATCACCCAACGAGCCCTCCTCAACTCAGTACTCATCACACGCAGCTACCACAGTGCAGTCTGTGACACCGATCACTCGCTGGTATCCAGCAAGGTCAGACTACGGCCAAAAAAGATACACCGCCTCAAACAAAAGCGCTACCTACGCATCAACTCTGCCAAGACCTCCCTCCCAGAGCTCACTTAATCATTCCAACACAGCCTTGAGCAGTCCCTACACGACACACCAGATGGAAGTGTGGAGACAAAGTGGGCATACATCAGAGACGCCATCTTCAATGCAGCCATCAATACCTTCGGTAAGCAGAAAAGGCGGAATACAGACTGGTTTGAGGAACACCTGGCTATATTGGAACCCATCCTCCAAGCCAAGCGCATGGCGCTCCTGAAGTACAAGCAAGTCCCAAGTACAGGATCATTAAGGGCTCTGAAAGCTGCCCGCAGTGCAGCTCAAACGACCGCCAGACGTTGCGCCAATAACTACTGGGTGAACCTCAGCAGTAGAATCCAACTTGCCTCTGACACTGGCAATATCCGTGCCATGTATGAAGGCATAAAGACAGCCTTTGGTCCCCCTTAAATCCAGCACAGGGGCCATCATCACTGATAAACGAGCAAATGGCCAGGTGGGTAGAACACTACTCAGAGCTCTACTCACGAGACAACGGTGTCAGAAGCTGCCCTTGCTGCTGTAAAGCCCTTACCAACGATACACGAACTGGACAATGTTCCAACCTTGAAGGAACTGAACAACGCCATCAACTCACTAGCCAGCGGCAAGTCCACGGCACAGGACGGCATCACACCTGAGGTACTGAAATGTGTGAAACCCGCTGTCCTCACAAAACTCCATGAACTCATCTGCCAGGGCTGGGAAGAAGGAACAATCCCTCAAGACATGAGAGACTCCAACATCATCACCCTATATAAAAACAAGGGTGACCGTGGGGACTGCAATAACTACCATGGCATCTCCCTGCTGAGCATCGTGGGGAAAACCTTTGCCCGTGTGGTCCTCTGCAGGTTACAGATACTAGCTGAGAGGACGTATCCTGAGGCTCAGTGTGGCTTCAGAGCAGGAAAGTCCACAATTGACATGCTCTTCTCCTTGCGTCAGCTACAGGAGAAATGTCGAGAACAGAGATTGCCGCTGTACTTGGCATTCATAGATCTTACAAAAGCCTTTGACCTCATCAGAAGGGAAGGCCTCTTCAAACTCCTCAAGGTGATCAGCTGCCCACCGAAGCTGCTGGCAGTCATCTCCTCTTTCCATGACAACATGAAAGGAACAATACAGCACAGCGGCACCACCTCCGAGGAATTTCCCATACTCAGCGGTGTAAAGCAGGGGTGCGTGCTTGCCCCAACACTCTTTGGCATCTTTTTCTCACTTATGCTCACACATGCCTTTGGCACAGCAGAAGAGGGAGTCTTTCTCCATACAAGATCTTCAACCTTGGCCGTCTCAGATCCAAAACCAAAGTCTGCAAAGTCCTCATCAGAGAACTCCCATTCGCTGATGATGCCGCGGTGACAGCTCACACAGAAAAAGGTCTGCAGACACTCATCGACCACCTTGCCAATGCCTGCAACAACTTTGGCCTGACAATCGGTCTGAAAACGACCAATGTCATGGGCCAGGATGTCAGAGACACCCCTTCCATGACCATTGGCAGCTACACCCTGGAAGTCGTTCAGGACTTCACCTACTTGGGTTCCACCATCACCTGCAATTTGTCCCTTGTCACAGAGATTGACAAGCACATTGGGAAGGCGTCTGCAGCTATGTTCAGGTTGACCAAAAGAGTGTGGGAGAACAAATCCCTGACGCTCAACACCAAAGTACAGGGCCTGCGTCCTTAGCACCCTCCTCTATGGGTCTGAGTCCTGGACAACATACGCCCATAAAGAACATCGACTAAACACATTCCACCTCCGATGTCTCAGGCGCATCCTCGGTATCAGATGGCAAGATCGCATTCCCAACACCTCAGTCCTCAACTTGGCCAACATTCCCAGCATGTACTCTCGACTCAGTCATAGGCGCCTGAGATGGCTTGGACACGTTCGCCGCATGCAGGATGGCAGATTACCCAAGGATGTCTTGTACGGCGAGCTGGCATCAGGCACACGGGTCACTGGTCACCTAGTTCTGCGCTTCAAAGATGTCTGTAAACAAGACATGAAGAGCTGCGACATCAACCCAAATTACTGGGAGAAAACTGCCGGCGACCGACTCAGCTGGCAGCAGGCTGTGAAAACAGGCCTCAGGAGAGGCGAGGAGAAAAGACACGCCGCTTGGCAGACCAAGAGGGAGCGACGTAAAGAAAAAGCAACAAACACCTCTGGAGTTACACTATGGGGACCTCATTTGCCAGTAAAAATATGATAATTGGTTCTTTACCCTTCTATCTGGCAACAAAACTGACACCTTTTTGCAAGGAGTCATGTTTGCATAGACCGCAATACCTGCAGTCATGATACAAACAAAAGAACATAACTCTGATAATGTGCACTGTCCTTGAAGTTGATTGGTCCACACCCGAGACAGCTTTCCTTAGAGCCTAGTCTCATATGGGTTGGACCAGATGACGCCAAAAGGCGCACAACTCTGATGGTGCATTGTCCTTGAGTTGTGCGCCTTTTGGCGTCATCTGGTCCAACCCATATGAGACTAGGCTCTAAGGAAAGCTGTCTCGGGTGTGGACCAATCAACTTCAAGGACAGTGCACATTATCAGAGTTATGTTCTTTTGTTTGTATTATGACTGCAGGTATTGCGGTCTATGCAAACATGACTCCTTGCAAAAAGGTGTCAGTTTTGTTGCCAGATAGAAGGGTAAAGAACCAATTACCTCTGGAGTTGCCACCGCATTCACTTGCAATTGCTGTGGCAAGGATTGCCACTCAAGGATTGGCCTACTAAGTCATTCTAGGTGCTGCAAAACCTACAGCTGACCTCGTAAGGCGTGAAAGAATTGTCTCTCGAGACACAAAGGCCTATGAAGATAGTGCATTTTCTCTAAGCTTCATACAATTGCATCTCCAAGAGCTGTACAATGACAAAATAAAAACCCTCCTTCCCTTCAGCCTCCCCTTCCTGCTCCACCAACTCTGTTTTCTCCATGCTCTCCTCCACAACCTCTGTCTTCTCCAAGACACCTCACATACGTCAAGACACATTGAACCCAGGCCGCACCAGCAAACTAGGCAACATTGTTTAATTTATATTTACAAGTTAATTTTACAACGTATATTACAATAACAATAATAATGTATGGTGTGTGTGTGGGGTGTAGTGTCTTGGCTGCAATTGTCCCCTAGTCCATCGCTTGTGTCCGCTGATGAGCATTCTGCCACTGCTGGTTTGGCGCTGGCTGCTCCAAAGAATCGTCTGCGCCATTTTGCAATGCTCAGGGTGTCCTGCCTGTGATCCATCCTGGGATTAACCAGGCCGGATTACAGTTCAAGGAACTCACAGATCCTTGAAAGTTCTGGACATTGCGGAGTTCATCTGGCAGGCGAGGCTGGGTTGGCTGGGTTGTGAAACCCGCATGACCAGCCATGGCAAGGCCTAGCAGCCCATGTGTGTGTAGTGTGCGTGTGTTGTGTATGTGGGTGTGTGGTGTGTATGTGGGCATGTGGTATGTGTGTGTTGTGTATGTATATCTTGGGATGGGAAGAGGGTGGAGTGTGTATATATGTGGTGATAGTGGTGGTGATGATACTAATATACATCTATCATCACCACCCCTTGCGTCGTCAAGGCTACTCTGCGGTGGACACTCCACCACAAAGCAGCCGGCAGCGGAAGAAAGAGCAGATTGCTCGTCCCAAGCGAGCGAGTCGCGACCGCTTTTGCTTCTTCTGCTCTCTCGTCTCCTGCACCAGCAGCTCCGTCTTGGCCTCCGTCTTCTCCTCCGTCTTCCCCAGCTTCTCCTCTTCCTCCTCCTTCCCCTCAACCTCCTCTTCCTCCTTCTCCTCAACCTCCCCTTCCTCCTTCTTCCCCTCAACCTCCCCTTCCTCCTCCTTCCCCTCAACATCCCCTTCCTCCTCCACCAACTCCGTCTTCTCCTCCATGCTCTCCTCCGCAATCTCCGTCTTCTCCGTCTTCCCCAGCTTCTCCTCTTCCTCCTCCTTCCCCTCCACCTCCCCTTCCTCCTTCCCCTCAACCTCCCCTTCCTCCTTCCCCTCAACCTCCCCTTCCTCCTCCTTCCCCTCAACCTCCCCTTCCTCCTCCTTCCCCTCAACCTCCCCTTCCTCCTCCACCAACTCCGTCTTCTCCTCCATGCTCTCCTCCGCAATCTCCGTCTTCTCCGCAGAGGCTGAGGTGAGCGAGGGCTGCGCAGGAGTTGACCTGTGAAGGGACAGACATGACACCATTTCATATCCCGTCTATCGTTCGTTCGTTATTACTCTACAAGGTCACAACTCACGATCATCCGTGTGTGAAATATCCCCATTGCATTTTCACCTTGCTTCGCAACATTCACAACATCTTAAGACACAGTAGGGCTTTCCTTGGTAATTAAAAAAAGTCGTAAGAAGTAATAATATAAACACAGGACACACACGCAGAGTAGCTTACCGTTCCACAGCGGCTGCAAAGGTTTCGTCGCTCTCCCGGTCGAACAGCGAGACCGGTCCCAGGTCAGCGGTGGCGACGATCGTGATGGTGGCGGTGATGGTGACAGTGGCAGGGGTGGTGTATTTGGTGGTGATGCCGGCAGTGTTGGTTGTGATGGTTGAAGTGGTGACAGTGGTGGCAGCGGCGATGGCGGTGATGGTGGCCGCTGTGGTTTTAACTGCAGCTGCTTCGGGTTGCCCGGGTTCACCCGTGCCGATATCCTGCAGCCATTTATGTGCCAGCGCCTGCTCCGGTGTCATCCGAAGAGGCGGGATCCATCTGTTGAGACACACAGACGCGGCACACGCCATGAGTTATGATGATTGGAGGGTTTACATTCGTCTCCTCCCATTGGGTCCAAGAACTAATGTCAGCAGTAGTAGCTGTCATGCACTTTTGGTGATGATCGCCAAAATCATCATCATTGACCATTTGCTGCTGTGATCAATGGCAGATGCACCACCTGTGCTCCCCACTCTGCCAATTTGCTGCGTATTAGCCGCTCGGTACTCTGCTCGTTGTGAGCGTTGCTCCTCCACCCTCTGTTGTTGCTGAGTGGCGACTTCATCCAACTGCCAATTAGCCTCAAAGTGCACCTTGCCTGGCATATCCCTGTCATTTTTATCGAAATTGAACTCAAATCCGCTGGTAACATTCATCACCAAGCCCAACCTGCTCCACATCCTCATGAACTCTACATGAGCTCATCTCTACTTTGACATGGCCCAGCAGTGACATGGCCCAGCAGTGACGGGGCCCAGCATGAGCGCGTTGTTTGCCGTGTGTTGCAGAGGGTCACAGCGCAAATCCAGTGGCCGACCTGGTTAATGCAGCAGGTGTGTGAATCCTAAAAATACTCGCTGTTTGCTTCATAGAGAATGTTAAAGATCCTGTCATGTAATTTGCAAGAGTAGGCCATTGTGTGCTGACATCACGGTCAAAATTAGACTAAAGAACGTACCGTTTGTAAGCAGGGCCGTGCATAGGGGAGTGTGGGGCCCACCGATGCCTTCAAACTAAAGCGGAAGTGTTACATCTGACACCACCGTGACATCGAAGCATGGCACCCCTCAAGTTACTCGATTGGAATGTACGTAGAAATCATCGCCCCCCACTACGCAAACTTGGCAGGACCCTCCTGAAAAAGAGTCTTGAGGCTCAGTGAGGCTTTCTGAGGTAAGCAAACGTCAATAAAATAATAAAAGCAACGGTCTCCATTCCCCAATTCTATCTATTATCCTTGTCCCACCTTGAAATCATTAATCCGTTGCACAAGGCGCTCGCCTAAATTCTACGGCAACGCAAACTACTTTACATCACATTTCATCCATTCCCGTGCGCTACTGCATCTAGCCAAGAGGGAATGCCAAGGGACGTGGTTGCGGACATGAGCAATTGTGGACTTTTGGCTTCGAAGACGATAAGAGTATAGGTCTCTCTGTAACTATATGGATCATGTAAGTGTATGCAATGATAGGGCTTCTGATTCTGCTTGAGAGGAATGGAGCTATTGGCTGGAGGTGATCGGTCACTCATCATTTAGAGCAGAGTGACTGATGTGAGAATCCTCGTGGGGGAGAGGGGCCCTTACTGGAGGCAGCTGCTGATGAAGTCCACAAACTCCGGGCCGTATTTTGCGAGCAGCATGCAGAGCGGGCGACTCCCTGGCACTCGGATGCAGCCAAACATCTTTGGCTGCTTGTCGGATTCTACAGGTAGCACGCACAGACAGGAGAAACATTTCACAACCTATATAGCTGTTGCACACCGGCAGCGATGCCACAACTAATGCGATGCCATAGCACTATGCCCAGGCCCAGCGGTAGCCATTTTGCCGCTTGTTATAGAAGTTTGTAGGGTGTATTAACCATAACAAAATTCGCATTGTTTGCTTCACAGTGGACGTTCCAGATCCCGTGACGTCATTAGAAATTGTCGGCCATTGCGTGCCAATGTGAAAAATGAAACTGAAAATTACTCCATTAGAAGTATAATGGAACATCGCCCACTACTGTGAAACTACAGCAGACCGTCTGAAATACAGCAGCACCTTCATTCTAGCTCATTAAAATAATGGCACACCAAATGTACTCTGTTATTATGATAATGATTAATTATTGTAATAAAACATACAAATAAAATGGAATGTTTGGCATCATCTGGCATGGGTTTTGGTACGACAATGGAACATATGCATGATTCATTATCGATATTTGGGTCAGGCTGCTTAATGACTGAGCCACATTTTCTGCTGTAGGACCCAATTGTCAGATGTACAAGCATTTCAAGGCTAACTGCCTGGATTTCAGTCCGACTTCTTGCATCCTGCCCTGATGATGCTTGACGCAGTTTCAAGTGAAAAGTTGCATCTAATTGCGAATGTGGGTTGTAAAATTCTAAGTTGAAATATTTATGGGTGGTTAAGTTAAAAGAAGAATAGTTGGCTCGTGAAACACTTTACACATTCAACTTTCATTTGTGTATGTCGGGTGTCGGAGGATCTTAATGACATAAACGGTCATATCATTAAGTGTTTTTTCCGGACAATCTATTACGAGCCATGTGCAAAGATAGCCCCCCGAGAATATAACAGTTCTGGCGCACCCCCTCAAACTTAATCCAGTCAGCTTGTCCCTTCAACTTACCAAAGTATTCGTAAACTTTAGGAGCGGCTTTCACCAAGTCGTCCGGAGGCAGCCCCAGGACCTACGCACGGTTCACGCAAAAAACAAAGATGCCTCATATAAATGTAACTGACTGTTGTGGCAAGTGCTTTTAGTAAGCACCTATTAAGGCCAATGCAGCACACTAGAGGATGGGCCCCATAGCAATAGGTACTTGACACACCACCTCACATGATTATTTAACGCTGTTGGCCTATGTCCAGTTCAGGTATTTGTCAACACTCTTGGTTGTAAGCGGGAATCAAACTCAGGTCACGAGGTTTGCAGCACAGTTCACTAACCACTACGCTACCACTCCCCACGGTTCCCCCACAGGTGCAGGGCAGTGGTAATGCCTTGGCCCAGAAGTAGCACTTTGCCACCCAGTTTTTACTTGTGATGTGTACAAACCGTAAACTCCTACGTGCCACCTGCTTTATTCGCAGTGGATGTAATGATCCCATGACGTTATTTGAAAGGAGTAGGCCATTGTGTGCACGAGTTATGGTCCTGCAAGTGTGCTGGATGTAGCTTCAAGTAAAACCTAATTAATTTCTAAACTTGATTGCAAGAATTGTTCTTCAAATTACTGGTGGTGAACCTAAACAGGAAGCTGTTTAAGTTTGTGCATGCATGACGATATATTATGTCTGGCGGTATCAGAAAATGGAGGTAAAAAATATGCCCAAATCAATACGTGACCAAGAATCTATTATTCACGAGTGAAGTGTGTGTTTGGGCAGTACCTCCATGCAGCACACCAACTGGTCATCAAAGTTCATGGGGTTGAAGATGGCTGTTCCGGTTACGATCTCCACCACCGTGCAACCCAGAGCCCACATGTCCGCTGAGCAGGTGGACGAGTAGCCCAGGTGCCCCTCCGGAGCCATAAACATGAGGGTACCGAAGGTCATAGCGGCTGAAAATCACAAAGACAACGATCCCCATTTAACCTTTAAAAGCATCAACTGACACGTCATTACCCACACACGGTCACATGTACATACGTGTGCGCACACACACAGACACAGGGGCATACAAAGGCAAACAATCCCCATATAGCCTTTAACAGACTGTTGGGACAAGTGGTGTTAGCGAGTACTTATGAAGGCCGGCACGGTACACGGGATGGGTGGCTACCACCACGCACTACCGCCTTTCTCCAAAGGTGATGTTTACACTTTTCTACAGGTGTAGTGCCGTAGATGGGCCACGCTTACCGGCAGTGGTAGACGAGGTCCATCTGCAAGGGTTCCCCTTACCGCCAGGGCAGGGGCTGCCGTGCCAGCCCAAGAGGGGAGGAGCTGCTGGGGGCTCAGGACCCCAGACAGCTAATCCCCTCGGTGCCACCAACGGGGGGGCTGCGGGGGATCTACAATCCCACGCAATGCCACCCCTCTATGGGCAAAGGAGCATAAAAGGGGACCTCCCCAGCCGATCGGGACCAGTCGCAGACGAAGTACAAAGACCAGCCAGCTTAGGACCCTGGACCCCCTCGCCCTGCTTGTCCTTGTAAAGGCCGGGACGCTGTGCGGGCCAGTGGTGGGACTCTGGGACTCTCAGCTCTACGCCCTTGTAAGGGCGAGGTCCGAGGAAGCCATAGTCTAGACCGGCACCTTGGCTGGGTCGGGTCAGGTAGCCTCCCCTCAGGTAATTGTAGCCGGAGGACCCGAGAGCGTAGCCAGTGTCAGGCACGCTAGAAGTAGGCTATAACAGTGTATCAGGACTGTTGTAGTGGTCTATTGTAATAAAGAAGTTGCATCTACAAAGTGTCTCCGGAACCCATTACACAGGTATTCATTTGATACCGAGTCGGTGGTCGTGGCGGCTGTGGCCATGTCACTGCTGGGCCATGTCACAGTAGAGATGTGCTCATGTGGGATTGCAGGATGTCGAGCCGGTTGGACTTGGCAATGACTGTTACCAGCGGCGTTGAGATCAGTTTCGTGAAATACGACACAGGGCAGTGTCAGGCAAGGTAGACTTTGAGGCTAACTTGGCAGTTGACGGCAAGTCGCCACTCAGGCCCAGGAGCAGTTCAGATAATCGTCACTGGGGTAGGTGGTTGTTAACAGGAATGGAAGCCGGGTCGCTAGGTTCATAGTGCAGTGCGATAACCGCTACTAGCAATCTCACTCAGGTGAGGGCACTCACTTTGACACCCCTCAACGTAGCTGTGTCCAAAGTCTGTGACCTTTATGGTCCCTGCCGCGCGGTCCTTGACCAATATGTTTTCCTAGATGAAGAACAGAAGAAGGGATTCACAGAGGGTATAACAGCATTCATCCAGCAGTCCAGTGATCATATACCAAAATTGCTAAATATCTACGAAACGGTGAGTTAGACTAGGTGACTCTCTGTCATAAAGGTTAGTTGCAATGACAGGATATATTTACTGACAGCTGCCACTGGGGGTGCCCTTTCAAATGTTAGATGAGATGCAAGTCGATTATTGCTTGTAAAAAGAGGCCCTAAAATAGCTAAAGCTGCTAGTCCACGCTAACAAGTTGGGAAAAACTATGTACACGCATGGATTCGGTAACGTTTTCCACCACGCGTTTGTCTTGGAAATAATTTATTTAGCCGGATGGAGGCTGATGAGCGCCCAGAAAAATAGCTTAATAGCTCAATGGGCTTTATTTGGAAAATAAACTCCTGATTCAAAAATTAATTTGTATATTTACAAATTGAGTAATACCCCAGGTTACGTCGGGGATGCGTTCCAAAAATGTGCAATGACGAATGTCCAAGCAATGTAAAAGGGGAAGACATAAATCAGGGAATTACTGGAGTTATTTATTCTCCTGGTTTGTGTCCGCCAATAGTTTCTTTCTAAGCCAAGTCAGTAATAGCAACACAACTTTGCCCAAAGTCTGCTTCACATTCGATCATCTTTATCAGAGTTACCAAGACTCGCCCACCGCCCCTCCCAGACAGATGAACATAGCTAATACATTAAATCCATTTGATCAATGTGGCTGGGGCTTTCTCCAGGTTTACAGTGAGGTTCCGCCAAACACTGTGTCCACTCACAGGCTTGAGGTCACCGTGAATAATTTTCTTCGCCTGGAGGTGAGACAGGCACTTGAGGATCCCCTTGGTGAATATTTTCACCTCCTCCATCCGAAGGGGCTCGGCATTCCGGCGACGATTCAGGTCATCCAGGGTTCCGCTGTGAAAGAGGCAACAATACAAAGTCGGTGCCATTCGGTGAAGTTCTGATTCATATAATAACAATGGATTATTACGCTTAACACAGGACATCCTCACGCCTCTTTTCAGGAGGGTCCTGACAAGTTTTGACACTAGAGGGGGCGATGTTGTTGCTATGCATTATCCCAATTTAGTAATGTGTCGGTAGTATTCAGCCATTGGGGTGATTGGCCAAGCACAGTCACATTGGGTATTTATTAGAAACAATACACGTTTTATCTTACCAACTGATTGAGGGAATATGGCTATGTAAAGGTGAGCAAGGCTGGCAGAGAAACGACAATGGCTGCCAGCTCGACATGTGTCCCAATTGAGTCTTAAAACGACATATTGTCGCAAGAGCACGTCAACGCAACGATGCTACCTGACACGTGGTAAGTACCTCAAGAGCTCCAAGACGATGGCGTAGTGTTTTCTGAACTCAAACCAATCCAACATCTTGATTATGTTGGAGTCGTCGGTGTCCCACGCCTGAACTTGATTCCCGATCTCTATCTCCCTCCTCTGGAGATTGGCATGATTGGCGCTGCAAAGATATAGTCCACAATTTTATATTATCGATAATAATAAGGTAGACTTAGACCATGCTCACTATCAAAGACAGAGACCTATTCAGATGCGTGAGGATCCACATACAAATGGGAAGGCAGCCAAGCAGTGAGCTGGCACTTACAATTTCCCAAGCTGGGAGATCATTTGTATGTTAAGATGAATCCGCCAATTAATATTTATAGTCACAGATTGGGTCGCGACCATGAAGATGGCTCTCAAAGCACAAGGCTATCGCAAAGAGAGGCGCTATGATTCACAGACACAGTCTGCAGTAGTTTCAGGGTAGGGGCCTACTTTAAATTCAGTAGTAATTTTCAGCATTGGGATGTTTAGTTAAGCCTGTTTAATTTGTATGAGGGTTTTTTAGCTTTGAGAGGTAACTAGAAAATCTGGAGTAAACCGATGCGAAATAGGGAGATATAAACTCAGAAAGGCACTCGGGCCATTCATGCTGTGAGGCACAAATGTTACCACTATGCCACCCTGCCTTCCCTTATAGTTCCGTTAATAACATCAGCCTGATTGTGGCATGGGCCACTGTGGAGTCTTACCTCACTGGAATGCCCAGAATTTTCACCGCCACCAGGCTATTTGTCCTGTGGTCAAGACACTTGACCACTATGCCTTGACCGCCGAACCCAATCGTTTCCAGCACCTCATACCGAAAGTTGAGGTGCTCGTGCTTTACCTGCGCAACAATCACACAGTGGTTAAGTGCCGATTCAATCGAGGCTCATTCAATTACTGCTAATTCAGTGCTCGTTAGACAATGTAAAGAGAGACTTAATCCATGCAGTGACAAAGAACACGAGTTACAGAAATAGCCTAGCTTTGTCAATTCCAGTGAAGGGTGAAGACAAGACTTGATGTGTTCATTTGCCGTGCTAGATAACCATTTTGTTGGCACACAGCACGAAGGTCCTGGATTAAATGTGCAGTTCAGTCTCCTTTTGCGTGGAGTTATGTTCTACCCCTCTTTAGAAAATTGTGAGTGTGTAGAGTTTGTATGCTTTCCCCTTGTTCTGCATGGCTTGCATCCTGGTTCTTTGGAATCTGCCCATTGCTAATAAACACTCACAACGTAACTGGTGATGGCCAACCATGCTGAAAGCGTACCTGCAAATTGATCAATGGATTTTACACACAGCAACCTCGCTAAATACTGCGGTAAATTGTTAGAACCGTCCTGAAAAATGTATAGCAATGTTGCTATCAGAATCAAAGTGTATTTCCAGAGTAAATACATTGACATCAAATACTAACTGCATATATGCAGGTAATTTTTCAGCATTGAGATTTTTGGCCAATACCAGTTACAACGGGTGTGTGACTACACCGTGGTGTGATAACGCTATGATGATACCGTGTTGTCAACACTGCGGTTGATTATGCTGAATGTGATGACGATGATTATGATGATGATGACACCTGAAGTAATAACTAGGGTGGCCTGCCGCATTCATTCCGCAAACTTTTGCAACGAGCAGCAAGCCCACTACCACCGAGCCATGGCATCACCTCCAAGGCGGGTATTTTGTGGAGTGTCTTACCGGAATATAATTCTTGTCTTCATCATCGTAACCATTATGGTACAAGCCCTGAGCTTGATTTTGGAGCCCAAGGTACCATATCTCCTGCATGGCTAAGAGCTCTGTTCGCTCACTTTGGGTCAGGTAGCTGCCGTAGAGCTGCAGGATTTCTGTAGAAATGACAATAAAAACAATTATTATTACATTATTTCTATGCTTGTTTCTTATTTTAGATTTATATCGTGCCTAATTACAACGTGCATTCCCACAATTATAACATTGTGCATAAGATGATAATAGTTGAGACAAAGAGCAGGGTTATTAAAAGTGGTGGTGTAGTTATGGTGACAGGAGAACAGGCATGAGAGGTTAAGGAGAAGTGAGGGTAGGCCTGGTCTTAGCTGAGGGTCGGGGATGAGGGAGCAGCAGTAGAGGCAGTGATAGGGGTGATGATAGGGGTTGAGGTAGTGATATAGGTTGGGGTAGGCTTGATCGCAGCTGAGGGGCCGAGTCAGGGAGTAGCAGTAGGATGGGCAAGGGAGAAGAGATGGCTTTTATTTAAGGGAGGAACGGAAGTAGGTTTACCACGGACAGCCTTGTTCCTGCCGAGTTATTGCAATAGGGGCTGATGGTGTAATCACAACTGAATAACTGCAGATAATTGTTAAGTCTTGAAAGTTTGGCCAATGACAATAACAGTTTGTTTTTTACGTGAGCAAACTCGAGTCCCTGGAGGAAACTCATGCGGAACAGGTAGAAAACATAGACTCAACAAGCAGAGCCATCTGAGTCAGGAATCAAACCCAAGCCTTATTGCTGTAGTACCACTGTAACACCTTGCTGCCCAAACTTTAGATGCCATATGAAAGCACATTGGGACAGAGGAAAGAAATTCATAATTTTATCGTAAGTCTGGTAGACAATGAAGGAGAAAACACACTTAAGTAAACATGGGAGTTGTAGTTAAATGGTAACTCTCACTTTTATAAGCACGGTTGCTAGGTATTACAGCAACACTTCCATTGCACAAGCCAATCAGCTGCCAATCAGCTGCAAGCAAAGTTAAGCACCCATGCAATATGGCTGTCTTCACATCCCCCAACCAACATGGCTGACGTAATGTCCTCCATGTAAAAACTGGACAACTTGACATCACCCATACAAGAAAACCAGCAACGATGTCACCCATGCCATATGACTCACTTAAAGTCACCTCTAGAACATGGCAACCATGACATCCTCCATGCAACATTGCCGCTGTCACATCCGCACTCCACCATGTAACATGGCCGATGTGACATCACCAATGCAACATGGCCACCGTAATGACAACTCCCATGCAACATGGCTTATATGATGTCCCCCATAATTGGTATTACCTTCTGGGGTTTTGCACTGGATGGAGGATCCGTCTTGTGAGTCTGAGAGCGCACTCCATCTCACGTCTATCCTCTCTTTCTCTCTCGATTGGCTCGCCTACACACACAAAAACAAATGTCCACAATATAGCGTTTAACAAACTGTTGGAGCAAGTGCAGTTATTGAGCACTGAGCCAGCATTGCTGAAATCTTCGCTTCCAAATTCAGGAGGGTCTTGGCATGTTTTATTGGCAGTGCGTGATGTTACTGGGTGTAATCCCAATTTATTCATTTGCAGATTTTTTTTCAGAAGAGGAACACATGGAATAGAGAATATACGCAGGTTAATGACAACATTCAAACTCTTAATAAAAATTAGTGGACTTACAAAGGACACATTGTGGCAATAAGGGATGTTGACCATTGGTCAAGAAAAATAACAGTGACAGCCAAGAAATGGAACACATCTGAGAGATAGTCCAACTAGAAGATGGAGCGATAAAATCATCTCAGCTAGCAGGAGCTGAATGGAACATTACATCACAGGATATTTAGAGGTGTCATCGCCTTGAGGAGGCCTTCATTCATCAGTGGAGAGATAAAAATGCTGTAGATGTTCTGATACTGGTAGGAACCTCCTGGTTACACCGGTCAACAGGGGATAATTGTGTCCATCGTGCAGGGAGGGGCTGGGTGGGGAGGGAGGGGCTGGGTGGGTGGGGAGGGTGGGGCTGAATGGGGAGGGGCTGGGTGGGGCTGGGTGGGGGGTGGGAGGGGTGGGGCTGGTGGGGAGGGGCTGGTCACCCCGTGGGGCCCTTATTAAACTCAATGTTTAACCTACTCACGCCGGCTTGTGCCCGCCCTCACAGTCGGGCATATTTGCGGAATACACCACGCCGCCGTTGACCCTGGCCATTGACCGAGCAACCCAACGTTCCTACCAGCTCCTTCCCGCAGGAATGTGTTTAAAATAGACATTCAGGTACACAGACAAAATCTCAGTCAGACACACTTTGATGCCTAGACACAGGCAGGTAGACACACAGCCAGGTAGAACTGGTGAGGAGTAGGTGCACGGATAGAGTGTAGAGAACACAGGCATGTGAATCACATATTCGCCCATACTTCACCACGCAAGTTTAAGAGCCGTACCTCCATGTTGGCGATGTGCAGAACAGGATTTGCAGAGTGTTTTGTGTCTCACACCTTCTGGGGCTCTGTGCGGGAAGCGGGAGACGAGTCTCGGGTCATACACAGTCTAGGATCATTTCTCACAATACGATTCACATCTCTATATCGTGAAATCCTGAACATTTATATCATTACTCATTTGGGATTGCACATCGCCCTCTACTGGCAGACTAATGACCACTTGCAGGCCAAGTGCTGAGCCACCTGGTGACCCACATAAATAGCTACCACTAGAGGTTGAATGGGGGTGAGATGGGAGAGTAACGTGTGAGGCAGAGCAGCAAAATCCATCATTGTTCTGCACTTCTATGCTTCCCCGTCTCTGTCCCCTGACTTAACCACAGCTCCAACACAAACTCACATCGTCAAAACGGACATCCATCATCGACACGGGCTCACATCATCAACACGGACCCACATTGTCAATACGGAAGCACACCATCAACACGGACCCACATCATCAACACAAACACAGTTTAACACGTAGACTTTCACGACTGATATCATCCATAATAGAGTTCTTTTTGGGTTAGATCGCGTAAATATATGAATGTGTCGTTATAACCCGCCACCACCCGACACAGACAACTAGTAAGGGTTGTCACTTTAACAGAACATGCCAATTCGTCACTAGTACAGAACACCGGTGTGTTGGAGAGCCAAGCCACAACATTTACAATCTGAGTACGACGTTCAGCCACTAATTACCACTAGCTTCATCAGGCGACAGCCACATTTGTGAAGTCTAACTGTTCCGTTCTTTATATACACACATTAACATGGACCCAAATCATCCGACTCACATCATCAACACAAACTCATATCAACAAAACGGACTCACATCATCAACACGGACTTGCATCATGAACACAAAATCACATCGTTAACACATGAAGCTACCGAGTGTATCCAAGTCTAACTCTGATTCGTTCCCACTCTGTTGCTCTTTCCCCACACCTCTTCCACTCTCACCTGTTCGAGTATTCGCTCGGAGTGGCTTCAGCTACTTTCTTTTGCGTCCGTCTCCTGCACGTGTCTCTCCAACATTGAGGTCACGTGGCCCGAGACCAGATGTCGTGGCTGTTACATCACAGTGACGTCAAAGACCGAGATTCAGGAGATCCCCGCCCCCTTTTACCACTTCCGGTGCTGCGCGGCCACGTGGGTGAGTGACGTCAGGGCGGCCAAAGTTTCTCTTCCGGGTGTCGTGGCCGCCATTGGTGACGGTCCTGGGCCTCGCTCTGGGTCGACTCAGGCCGCGTGGCTGACGGGATGTGTCCAAATACTTCGTCACTAGAGGGGTGAAGGTGCAGCCCTGCAAGTGCTCGCTCTCGCCGCTGCTGGAGAACGGGTTCGACGAGAGCAAGCTCTGGAGAAGCGCTTCTGGAGGTGTATTTATTGTTTTTGGCCTACTCTTCCACGTCGGCAAGTACATCCTTGGATGAAGGTGAGAGAGTCCCCACACTTTACCCCACCGCACAACGCGTGTTGGCAGAGTGGACTTGCAATGTAGTGCATGAGTCGGCCGCTTCAATTGCGTCTCTCATTCACCCAGCCACAAGTTCTTTGACCTACGCAGAGACTCCTCGGCTCGCATAGAGACCCGCAGTCCCCAACTGGTCGACTCAATGTCCCTCATTTTGCAGGCCTGTGCTGTGTTTAACTTAGCTTAGATCCCAGGTTCCAATGCAGGAATCAAACTGCGCAACCGTGATTAATCCTGGTTTTCGAGTGTGGCAAGTTGATGGTCTCTGCGCTGATACCAATTACTGTACCTATTTAGAAACCCATAGACTCATCGAGACCCACATGCTGACCCAGATAATTTCCTAAATGCTCAGACTCACAGAGATATCCCCAGACTTGCTTAGAGACCAATGGACTTGCGTAGACAGCCCAACACTTGCACGCAGACGCATTTAGACCAATAGCCTCACGCAGTCCGTTCCATTCTTGTGTAAGGGAATATATTCAGGAACTAACTGCCGATGTCAACGGCTGCTCCTCGCGACGGGAAACCTTCAGCAGACAGACAGAGTTCGTGTCGTTTTGCTGTCCCTCCGTTGACGGAGCGCAGACTACAGTGAGTGCACTGTACCCACTGTACAAAGTCTGGGTTGCAGTGGCCACAGTGGCGCTGCTGTGGCTCGCGTTTTTAACTTTACATTGGCGAGGGAGATGGACGCAACGGCCTCCTGGTGATGTTCTGACGCGGCTGATGATCGCACCGCCAGTGTCTGCGAGGAGGAATGTTTGAGCCAGGAGGTGCGATGCTGTGGGTCTCGATCGAGGTGTTTATTCTGGGAGGCCGCTTTATCCAACTGCCATATTAAGGCTGTTCTCAGCGTTTAACACCAGTGGTAGATTTTGTTATGAAGGTCATCAGCTGTGATCTTGACCGTTCCTCGCGTTGGATAACACGAATACTTTGGACCTATTGCTATACAAGCCATAACTGTATGACTCGTGTAAAGCCCATTGAGCTCTACAGCTTTGTTCTCAGACATACCTCTCAAAGCCCATTATGGCCTCGAACCTGGCCATTATGAAACTGAGAGAGACACCCTGACTCAGGGATTGAATCCAGGATCTCAGCAGTGTTGGCTCAGTGTCTGAACCATCCATTATGAACCTGAGAGAAACACCCAGACCCAATGTTTTAATCTAGGATCTCAGCATTGTTGGCTCCGTGTCTCTGACCCAGTCATTTTGAACATGAGAGAGACACCCAGACCCAGGGTTTGAATCTAGGATCTCAGGAGTGTTGGCTCAGTGTCTCTATGCCACCAATGTGCGGGCACATTGGTGGCATAAAATGCCGATAATGACGTTTAACAAAAAAAGCCAAATATCAACCGATGTATATGTCGGGCTCTAGTTTTGAGGATTTCGCCAGACTTCCAGATGCACCAGAGCACTTTACCTTCCCGTGTCGTTTTAATTATTTGCAAAATTAATATATGCCAAAGTTCTCACCGTATCATCCGAATTGTAAGACTCACGTTTCTTCCCCTGTGCTTTAAAATGGTAGTTTAACTTATCATGAAATTTAATAGTTTATTGCGTGTAATGCCTTTTGTTTATATTTCACAGATATTAGAGAGAATGATGCAGAATTGCTGGAAAGCACACACGCTGGAAGGGCAGGCAGAACCACTGCCAAGAATTCCCAAGCTCTACGGTCCTACAGTAGGATGTTTCACTAACTCCATTAATGGATGTTTATTGTGCTCCTGTAAGCGAGTTTGTGTGTGTGACCAGGCTCATGTGGAAGAAGCTCGTGATCGACGCTACTGGGCAGTTGGAAGCAGCGTCCGAGAATAGCGGAGGGCGCACGAGTGATGCTCACAACAACGAGAGGTTCTCCAGTCGGCTAAAACTGAACGACGTGTCACAGTGGGGAGCACAGGTGGTGTATCTGCCTGCCATCTCGGTTAACCCACAACACCTTGGTCTGTTTCATGACCTGTCAGTGGGCCTTCGACATGTCACGTGGCTAAAACGTGCACGTAGCCTGGCACAAGCGCTGTGGTGATCTCACTGCCACATAGTCGTGAATGGTGGCTGTAGTTGTGTAAGAATATTTGTTTAACTTGCATTGGATGCGTATTATAATTCAGTTGAGGTGTGTTATAATGTGCGTTATTACAAGGTTGGGGGGAGCGGTGGTGCAGTGGTTAACTCGGAACTATGAACCCAGCGACCCGAGTTAGATACCCGCTCACAGCCAACAGCAGTGATGATTATTTGAACTGATGCTGGGCCTCTCCCTGGTTCAACTCAGCCTGAAATGAGTACCTGGTGCCGTGTGTAAACATCGCCACTGGGGAGACAAAGGTGGTCGGGCGTGGTGCTTGCCACCCATCTTGTGTGCTGTGCAGGCCATCATAGGCGCTTGCTAACAGTACCTGCCCCAACTGTCTGTTAAGGCTCTACAGGGGATATTTGTCTTTGTATTACAATATGATTTGAATTTTAATTACATATGTAAAGCTTAATGCAGCTGTGTAATAAAGATTTTCATTGCCAAAGGTTTGACGGATATTTTATTTTATATATCGATGAACTGTAGTACTGCCTTCCCATCGTTGGGAAACGAATTGATTCCTGCAAGATGGAAAAAAAAATACTAAATGTTTTTAAAATTATGAGATCTGCATAACGTGATTCAAATCAGAAATGTGGACACTGACGAAGCACCGGGAATACAAGCTGAAGGGCACGGAGATAGTCCGCAGTCTCAGCTCCGGAGGCATTCCTATGTAACCCAGCGTAATCATAACGCATTCCAAATTGACGCTGGTTACGTGAGACCAATGGAACAATCGGGATAAGATTGGGGGATATTGATGCACATATAAACACAAAGATGCCCCGTATAGCCCTTACAGACTTAGGACAAGTGCTATTAG
The DNA here is from genome assembly GCF_015708825.2 of Lethenteron reissneri. Classification (NCBI taxonomy): domain Eukaryota; kingdom Metazoa; phylum Chordata; class Hyperoartia; order Petromyzontiformes; family Petromyzontidae; genus Lethenteron; species Lethenteron reissneri. Next base: position 7,119,068 of record NC_083841.1, on the reverse strand, counting down.
CAAGCAGCACCTACGTGAAGGCTGGCATGGCACACGGGGGGGGAAGGGGGGGGTGTTGGCCAGCACGACCCAAAAAGCCCCATAATGGTTGTGAATGCCGTGCAGTTATCCTCACGCAGTTCGCGTGCGAATCGTGATGGTTGCACGTGGTGGTCGTGAACAATGGTGTGGCTTTGCTGAGTGATGGGAGTCAATGTATGAGTTGAAGCAGTCGACGCGGGGGTGCGAGTCTGCGTGGGGGTGGGAGTCTTAGTTCATAATTAACATGAGAATGCCTTCGTGTTAAACTGTTATAGTTCTCCCGAGCCCATCATACTGCTGCAACTCCACCAGCTACAACCAGGCCTACCCCAACCCCTATCACTACGCTAACCCCAACTCCTATAACAACCGTATCACCACCCTTACCCCTATCACTACCCCAACCTCTCTCACTACCCCAACCCCTATCACTACCCTTACACCTCTCACTACCCCTCCTGAACCGCTCCCGCTTGTTCTTGTCACAAGTACTACATCACAAATTGTAATAACCCCGATATTTATCTAAACCACTATCATCGTATGCACAATTTTATAATAGCCATCAATTGTTTAGGAATAAGGCCCTATATAAATGTATATAATATAAGATAGTACAGGTCGCGGTTAGTTTGTGATAAACTACTTCAGGGCGTGACGACTCTGCCTTACGCAAGTCCCAGGCACAGCTGGCCCGGCTGTCAGTACCTGGTAAGGGCCCCTCCCAGGGTTACGCGGTTTTCTCACTGCCTTGTGAGTGTCTCGGGAGTGTCTCGGGAGAGTCAATGGCTAAGGTAGTAAACCCCAACAG